>NC_079214.1:22628872-22876372 GCF_029633865.1 Lampris incognitus | reverse complement strand
TGCCTCTCTGACTTCAGTATCAAGGCAAAACGTCTGTTTGCCATTTTCCTCATTTTTCACCTTGTTGATATTGCTGAGTTGGCAGAAGAGAATATGCCAAAGCAAATTTAACTTCCTTAATGTCTTACCCCGGCAAGCCATGTTGGATATGTCATTACGCTCTAAAAAATGTTTTTTTCAGAATACTTCAATTTTCCCCAATTTCCACAATAGCAAATCAAGTTTTTTTTTATTCCCGCCCCCCCCCCTTTTTTTTTTCTTCTTCTTTTTCTTTCTTTTCTTTTTTCTTTTCTCCCCAATTGTACCTGTCCAATCATTCCACTGAGCCATCCCGGTCGCTGCTCAGCCCCCTCTGCCAATCCGGGGAGGAAGGCTGCAGACTACCATATGCCTCTTCTGATACATGTGGAGTCGCCAGCTGCTTCTTTTCACCTGACAGTGAGTGGTTTCGCCAGGGGGACGTAGCGCGTGGGAGGATCACACTATTCCCCCCAGTTCCCCCTCCCCCCCGAACAGATGCCCCAACCTACCAGAGGAGGCGCTAGTGCAGCGACCAGGACACATACCCACACACATCCGGCTTCCCACCCGCAGACACGGTCAATTGTGTTTGTAGGGACACCCGACCAAGCTGGAGGTAACACGGGGATTTGAACCGGTGATCCCCGTGTTGGTAGGCAACGGAATAGACCGCTACACTACAGAGATGCCCCCCCAATCGTGTTTGTATTTAAACAATCGGAAGCTTACTCTCACTCGGCCTAGTCTATGAAGAATTCATCGTCTTATTGTTGTCAGGCAATATGCACTGCTACTCTAGCATCACTGAAACACCTCCCCACAAAACTCAACTTCAACACAAAGTGGGTTGCCTTAGGCAGACAAAGGAATATTTTTTTCTCTCTTTTGGTTTTCCCTATTACCTCACGCACATCCTTAAACCCTGCCTTTCGTAGAGCGGTAAGATTTGGGACACTGCGCAAGAATTACGTTTTGATTGCTGATATTTTTTTTAATCTAATCTTTTTTTGATTTTCGGAGTGAAAGCACTGTGTGAGTTTTGCATAACATGGCGGTGAATGTTTGATGACAGCTAGAATAAAACAGAAATATAAGCATGTGACTCCCCAGATCATCTCATTGGTATTTACTGCCATTGAATGTCTATGGAGTTCTCAACACATGTACAAACTGGCGCCCATCCACAACAGACATGCAAACACACGTTAAGGATGTACAATACTCAACACTAAACCAGGTCTTCAGCAATGCCACAGGCTTTTCGGTAGCAGTCTCTAAAATTTGCCCCAAAAATGCTCTTAGAAGCTTTCATCAAAAAAACAAAAACATTTAAAATCTGTTACACTGCGACAGTCAAGCTGAAATTAAAACTAAAATTCACTTAGAATGAATACAGGTAACAGTTTGACATAAAGTAGTCACCCTCAGACAGGGAAATGTTATCAAGAGCCCATACGATGTAAATTTAGTCCCAGTAACATACAATAGGAATCACTTAGACAATACAGCCCCAAGGAAACAAGGTGGATAATTGATTTTAGATTTTTCTTAATCACTGAATGTGTTAACACAAATTTGAAGAATTGTTCTTCTCCCTTGGACAGAGTAGAGTACATTGGGACATATATTTTGAAATGTTCCTCTAATGCAAAGAAATCTGCTCAATATCAGTAAGGGTTGAATAGCTTTTACTGCTCACAATGATTCTGCTCTTAATGTCAGTAGAAATTAAAAACCCTCAGGAATACCTCCCTCATGCTTTAAAACCTTCAATCGGGAAATTAATTAACTCTTGTATCACAGTTGGCCCTTACAGTTGGAAACCTGGACAGAAGGTGCTAATAGTAACCACTGAGTATTGCATAGAGGGATTTTATAATGAAGAAAGGTTCAAATCCCTTTGTGTTACCTCCAGCTTTGGTCGGGTGTCCCTACAGACACAATTGGCCGTGTCTGTGGATGGGAAGCCGGATGTGGGTATGTGTCTCGGTTGCGGCACTAGCGCCTCCTCTGGTAGGTCAGGGTGCCTGTTCGGGGGGAACTGGGGGGAATAGCGTGATCCTCCCACGTGCTACATCCCCCTGGCGAAACTCCTCACTGTCGGGTGAAAAGAAGCGGCTGGCGACGCCACACTTATTGGAGGAGGCATGGTAGTCTGCAGCCCTCCCTGGATTGGCAGAGGGGTTGGCACAGTGACTGGGATGGCTCAGAAGAGTGGGGTAATTGGCCAAGTACAATTGGGAAGAAAAAGGGCAGAAAAAATGCACACAAAAAAAAAAGAGTCATTTAAGTTAGATGACTGCTTGGCCAAGAGGCACAAGGCACACAGTTAAAGCCACCCAAATAAGAAACACTCCGACAAAACACTCACTGGCGAATTCACAGAAGGATTGCACAGCTTTTGCGGCCGCTAAACCTGCACATATAAGACAAAAAGAAACCATGTAATTCTCAAAGCACTTGTAGAGGGTGAAATGCTCCCCTAACCGCACTGCTAACCAAATAGCATCTCAGTGCTCCTGTGCATGTATTTACTTTAGGTAATATGCATACATCTGGTGCAAGTTTGGCCCATTTCTCTGCAAATGAGTGTCATCGCAAAAAAAGTTGAATTCACAAGCACCAGCGCTAATAGGCACTCCCAGTTAGATTGAAAAGTGTCTTCAGAGTTGGTGGTAATTGAAGCCCATTTATAAGGGGTATCACGCCCAAACTTTCCAGTGATAATGGCACCAGTGACTGTAGCCAGGTGAAGGCATCATCATGCCAGGCATGCTTGTAAGCGGTTATTTCAAAGGAGAATGTCACTTTTTGATTTAACTGAGACCGAAATCATTAGCAGATACAGGTTACCAGGTCAAACAATTCTTGCTACACTTGATGACATTGACCCTGCTTGCTGTGTTCTTTGTGCAAAGCCATCATTTATACTTTGCCACATGGATATTGCAGTCAGACACAAAACAAGGGCAAATTGCTCTCAGCTGCAAAACTTTATGGGCGTGTTTGTGCTGTAATATAATTTTCGCAATATCTTTTGTGAATCAGACCTCGAGATGGGGCAGATTGCGGTTGCGAGTGATGCACAATTCATGGTGATATCAGCAGCCACAATCCACTCTTTGTGAATTTGCCTGTCAGTACAGAATGAGTCAGAAAAACAAGAGACATCTGCAGATAGAAATAGATGAAAGAGAAGGGGACATTATCAGATAATTAGAATAGTTATAATTACAATTAAGTTAAGTTCTCTTTCAAATTAAAATCCCATGATACGAGTGAAAAGTATTGTTTTTGCAACTGCGTTTATCTTTTTTTTAGTCAAACGTAGCATAACCATGTCATGTGACATGATACTTCAGTACAGTTTAACAACAAATATATAAATACTACGAGGTCCACTACAGAAAATTGCAGATGAACATTTAATATCTGGGAATTCACATTATAGACACTACCACTGACTATCCCTGTAACAAATTGGCCACAGTTTTGAACATTGAACATACACGGTCCAGCCATATACTAGGTATTGACCTCGTCTTGGTAATCTTCAAAAGGCGCAAGAGGCTGGTAAGCTGTAAGTATGAAGGTCTAGCCCTGCCTAGATCTATGGTTGTTAGACGACAAGATTGAATAAAGGGGGTTAATCTTTAAATTGAAGTCAGGCCGTGGTCTAAAGCCATCAACTTTTGCTTTGAAGAGAATAATGGCTGTTTTTTTTTGTCCAGTGTCCAGTCTTATTTCATCAACCCTCTGCGTATGACCCCATAAACCTTAACAGCACTGTCACAACACCTTTAATGTTGTAGACAGAGTTTTGCATTAACTGGAAACAGTTTTGGTCTCTCTTTTTTTAAATTAGGGAACATGGCACATGAGAAGAGAAAACAATGTTAGTTTAACAATGAGAATAACATTCAAAACATAGCTACGTAATAGTATAATCAAAGTACTGTGCATCTCAATGGATAAAAAATCCACATTTTCTGCCTGTTATCATACTATACAAAGTTCAAACACACATAGCAAAACAAACTAGAGATAAGTAAATAAGCAAAATAATTAATTAATTGAAACAGGCGAACGAACCAAACAAAAAGAAAGAAAGGAGTGGGGGTTCTGGCAATCAGAGGACAGAGATTGAAGAGAGTTGAATAACATCAAAAACATTGCCACTTATTATAGACCTTATCAGAATTAGTTCTCACTATGTATAGTCTTCTCTAGCTTTAGAAAGGAGGTGATATCACTTGAGCCACTGGAGGGAGCTTTAGTTGACTTCGAGTGAAGAAGGCGTCTTGCCAGCAAGGAAGCGAAAGCTAGAATATCTAATTGCTTGGAGGTATATCAGTTGTAGTCTTCTGAAAACCCAAATTTGGCAATACTGGGAGAGACATTTAAAGTTATCGAAAGTATTATTTGACATAGTATGGTAATTCTGCCAAAAGCAAGACAATAATGGACAAGAATAGAATCATATGAGTCAGATTGCAGGATGAAGCACAACATTTATCGTAGTTGTCGGTAATATTTGGATAAATTTGTGACAATTTAGCTTTGGAAAAATTATTCCTAAACAATATCTTGAACTGTATAAGTGAGACGAGCACAAGTTGAGCTTGTATGAATTTTGTTAAGAGCAGCGTACTACCAGTTATCCTCCAGGTTCAACCCCAGTTCACACTCCCAGGCAGCCTTGACTTTGGTAGCTGGTTAACTGTCATAGGACAGGAGTTTGTTGTAAACCTTTGACATGAGTGACTTTTGAAGGGAGTTGGAGCTGAGAAACTCATCCCATAGTTGAGTTGGATGTGAGGAGGGAAAAGTTGGAAGCAAAGATTTAACGCAGTGTCTAATTTGAAAATATCAAATGAGATGAGAGGGTGGGAGATGAAATTCGCTTGATAGATCAGCAAAGCTACAAAAAATACCATCCTTATACAGGTCTTTAAGACATTTTAGACTTTTATCATGCCATACAGAAAAGGTGGAGTCTGTAAACATGGGTTGAAATAAATGATTTCTCAGTAGGGGAGCTGAGGTAGATGCCAAAATAAATTTGAAATGCCTCCTGAATTGGTACTAGATTTTGAGAGTAAATCTTACTACTTAGTTATTTGTAAAGCCAGAAGGGCTGGTTGGAATAGAAGGGGTAGGAAAGATGAAATGCAAGACAGTGCCTCTAACTTGCCCCATGGCAGATCCGTTGATTTAAACCAAAATGAAATGTTGTGGATGTGTACCACACAATAATACAGTTGGAAAATTGGCAGAGATAGTCCACCATTGAATTTGCATCTCTGAAGTACAGATTTACAGATTCTTGCCCACACCATAGAAAGCTAGAAATAGCTTGATCTAATGGGAGAAATTAGCAGAAAAGAGGGAGGGTAATTTTCTGGTTACATTGATCCCCAGCTATTTAAAAACGGAGAGACTCAATTTAAAAGGGATAGCGGACTGTTTAAGTTGTAATTCCGAGGCATTGATGGGAAAGCATTCAGTATTGGCGATATTTACTTTATAGCCTGAGAATGAGCCTAATATCTGAAGGATGGGTAGAATTGCTGGTATAGAATGGTTTGTATCTGAGGCATACAACAGTAAAGTGATAGCTTGAATTTGATCTCCAATCGTGATATCCCAGTAAAAATAGGAGAGGACTGGGGTGTCCAGATAGCGTAGCGGTCTGTTCCATTGCCTACCAACAAGGGGATTGGCAGTTCGAATCCTCGCGTTACTGCCAGCTTGGTTGGGTGTCCCAACAGACACAATTGGCTGTGTCTGCAAGTGGGAAGCCAGATGTGGGTATATGTACTGGTCACTGCACTAGCGCCTCCTCTGGTCGGTCGGGGCGCCTGTTCGGTGGGGGGGAACTGGGGGAAATAGCGTAATCCTCCCATGGGCTATGTCCCCGTGGTGAAACTCCTCACTGTCAGGTGAAAAGAAGCGGCTGGTGACTCCACATGTATCAGAGGAGGCATGTGGTAGTCTGCAGCTCTCCCCGGATCAGCAGAGGGGGTGGAGCAGCGACTGGGACAGCTCAGAAGAGTGGGGTAATTGGACAAGTACAATTGGGGAGAAAAGAGGGGGGGGTGGTAGAGGACTTTAGAAAGATTGACAAAGGCTTTATTGCTACGGCAAACAATAGGAGGGATAAGGGACAGTCATGACGGGTGCCACGAGACAAACGGAAAAAACTGGATTGAATGCCATTGGTGGAAATACTAGCTTGTAGAGATGAGTAAAGGAGGCGTATCCAGGAAATACATTTCCCAGCTTGAATTTACTTAGTACAGTAAGCACGTAATCCTATTCAACCCTGTCAGACATTTTTTCAATGTCAACTGAGATACCTACTTCGGGGGTTATTGTGGTAGTTTTAGAGTTAATAATATTTAAGAGGGTACGGACATCATAGAACAGCTGGCACCCCTTTATAAACTCGGTTTGTTCATTGAAAACAATTGTTGGGAGAATATATTCCAAGCGATGGGCCAGAGCCTTAGCTAGGCTGTTAGCAAGCATCCACATTTCTTTAGGAGAAGGTCTGTAAGAGCCACAGAGATTTGAATCTTTATCATTTTTTAGAATCAGGCTTATGGAGGCTTGTCTTAAAGTAGAAAGGAGAGAGCCTTGTTGCAGCGATTCTTTATATACAGAATGCAAAAGTGGGCCAGATTAGCCTGAAATCTTAAAAAATTCAACTGTAAATCCATTGGGGCCAGGAGCTTTATTGTTTGCAAGATTTTCATAGCAAGGGTGATTTCCTCAACAGTTAATGATGAATTGAGTTCTTTAGCAACATCTGAGTTTATAACAGGGAAATTGAGACTATCTAAGAAAGAATTAATTTCAGTAGTGTCCGATGGAGATCCAGACTTGCGTAAAGAAGAATAAAAAGAGCAAAAGACAGAGTTGATGGTGGTAGGATCAATAGGCAATGCCTGATGAATCTTTTACCTGAGGGATCATACGAGAGGCTGCCTGGCGACGTAGTTGGTGAGTCGGCTTGCTTTATCGCCGTGTTTGTAGTATGTGGAGTGTGAATGCAAAAGAAAGCGCTCTGCATCAGTGGTTGTGATTAGATCAAATTCAGTCTGCAAATCAACACGACATTTGAGTTATCTGGGAGCGGGGCAAGTAACAAGTTGTTGATCAATTTTGCTAATGTTAATAGAGAGCGTTTGCAGTTTGGCTTTACGGGTTTTATTAAAATGCACAGTGTACGAGATATTTTGACCCTGTAGGAAAGCTTTTAGTGATTCCCATAGCAGTGAGGAAGAGACAAGTTCCATTTTGTTCTGATTAATGGTAATAAAATCATCAATTGGGGCTGCAATAAATTTATTGAGTTTATTTTCTGACAGAAGCAAAGTATTGAACCTCCATAATGCTGAGTACTGGGGTTGTGGGGAAAACTGAATAATCTAAGAAAGAGGGGCATGGTCAGAGATAACAATAGGGTGGTGTCAACACTTTGGAAATTAGTTCGGGATCAATGAAATAATAATCAGTCTAAGAGACAGACTGGTGAATGTGTGACAGAAGGAATATTCCTTAATATGGGGGTTATAGAATCTCCAAGGATCAATGCAACCATTGTTGGACATGAAATCAGAAACTGATCTCGACATTAATGATGAGGTCAGGGTTCGGGGATTAGAGCAGTCTAGATTGGGATCAGTTACACAATTAATTTCCCCTCCAAATAAAAGGAGGTTTTTATTTAATGAAGGGAGGCATTCAAGTAGCTTATTCATAACGTGTGGGTCATCAAAATTGGGGGCATAAATATTAACTGATAAAATGGGAACACAAGACAGTGTACTTGAGACAATTAAATATCTGCTGTTTTTATCAGATATAACTTTGGAGGCTGAAAACTGAATTAACTTGTCAATTAAAATGGCAACCCCTCTGGCTTTAGAGTTGAAAATCAAGTGAAACACTGCAGAAACCGAGGGGCATGTTAGGCTGACTTGGTCCTTGGTATGCATAGGGGTCTCCTGCAGAAACACTAGGTCACCTTTAAGTCGTTTCAAATGAGCAAATACCCTTGATCTCTTAATAGGGCTCCCCATACCTTTAATATTCCAGCTCACAAACCTCACAGGAGACCCAATATGTGGGATTCGTGAATTGCTAGTATTAGTGGCCATTTATTAAGTACTTAGATATAGAAAGAAAGTGAACATGAAGCCCACCTCCATCCCTCCAAAAAGAATAGATGGAAAAAAACCCAACACAAACTGCTGTTGGACAAAACAGCCTGAATACCAAACAGCCCCACCCCCTCCCCCCATAGCACTTGCATTGAACCCATCCCCAAACCATTGAGAACCCAGCGCTAAATCCACAAGGAGTCAAATCCTTAACAAACATGCTTGCGCCTTTTATCCTAATGGTAGCAGTTAGACATTGGTTCGGGCTTCTGCAAACTTAACAATAACAAACAACAAGGCACAAATAATTGTCCACTTCATCGTCATGACATGGTGTGTGGAGTAAATAATTAGTAATTGTTCATACTAATTGAGCGGTACATAATGCACATTATATGACTTCTCAGTTCTCTTACTTGCTCAGTGTTTTAATGAATGCCGTTGCGTCTTCTGGTGATTTAAACTCCTTCCTGGCTCTGTTGTGCATAACATGGAGGTGCACCAGGTATAGCAAGCCAAATCATATCCCTGGTATCTCATGGAGCTGTTGCTGGTGTCATAGAAGGCGGCTCAGGTGTGGGCTGTCTTCACAATGTAGTCAGGAAAGACAGATGACCATGTCTCGAATCTTGATCTGTTATTGGGCTCTGGCTTTCCACAGAATAACACAGTCCATATGATAATGTAGTTGAGTGACTATGGGGTAAGGGCGGTCACCAGGTTTTGGCTTCGGCTGGAGAGTGCAATGAGTGCAGTCCAAGAGGGGCTTTCTGAAGATTAAAAGCCCCCTTGAGCAGAGTGGAGATAGACACTGCTTTGGCAGTCTTCGGGGATACCCACTATCCTTATATTATGCCGTGATCTCGCCTCAAGATCCTTGCATTTATTTTCCACTCTTACCAGTTGAGCTGGCAGTTGTTCCACTTTAACCTGGAGCGTGGCGATGTCAACGGTCCAGGAGGAAAGCGAGGTTTTCGTTTCACCTATGGTATCCTTCAGAGAGGTTATATCGGACAGAGTGCTCGTAATGCTGGCAAATCTGATTTTACTGCCTGTAGCTCTGTCTCGATGGATGAGAAGTTCTCGCTCAAGGTCACCTGGAGCACGGTCTTGAAAATAGCCACCATCTCATTGTGAAGGCAAGAGAACAGGTCAGCCTTGAATTCACAGGGGGCAGTAACATCTGTTGGCATGGCAGCTCTCCCCGGGCGGGGAAAGGAGTCACTATGAGGAAGGAATGTGGTGTGCGGAGCTGGTCAGCAAGAAGTCTAAATTAAAGTATTGGGTAAAACTTAACTATGCTGAGATCAGTAGTAAATGATTTGCTGACATGCAAAATACGATCGACTTCTCGTTTACTTTCAAGACTCATACCGGAGTACATAATGTTTTGGTTTTGACACTGTTGCTGCCCGATCTGACTCAACCATTGATGTGAGTTGCGTATGCGCATGGTTGACTCAGAGCGGGCAGCAACGGAAAATAGCGTTGGTCAAGCAAGCTAGAGAGTGAATGAGGAGATGGAGCAGTGATAGCGCGAACAAATGTTTTTTTTGGGTTTTAATAACTAACCATGAGAGGTTCTTCAACTGGGCACAAAAAATTTTAGGCTGATAGGTCCAGTTGTTAGTGAGATTAGCAGCAGACATGCGTTCATGCAACCAATGCATAATCCCCTCCAGGCTACCGCTTAGTGGAGATAAAAATAAATCAGAATCAGGTTTATTGGCCATGTAAGTTTGCACACACATGGAACTTGACTCCGGTTTCGTGGCTCATAGTTAGAGTGAAAAATAATCAGAAAAAAATACAAAAGTTACAATAACCCGGTTGCCTCAGTGTGCACACCCCTAAACTTACACTTTGTTGAAGCACCTTTTCATTTTATTATGGCACTCAGTCTTTTTGAGTAAGAGTCTTATCAGCTTGACACATCTTGACTTGGCAGTGTTTCCTTGCAAAAACATTGTATATTCATCAAATTGCGAGGGCATCCCCTGTGCACAGCCCTCTTCAGGTCACCCCACAGGTTTTCAAATGGATTCAGGTCTGGGCTCTGGCTAGGCAATTCCAAAATTTTGAACTTTTTGTGAAGCCATTTCCTTTGTCAATTTGGATGTATGCCTTGGGACGTTGTCGTGCTGAAAGGTGAAATTCCTCTTCATTTTCAGCTTTCGCGCCAATATTGACTGGTATTTAAAGCTATTCATGATTCCCTCCACCTTGACCAAAGCCCCAGTTTCAGCTGAAGAAAAGCAGCCCCAAAGCATGATGCTGCCACCCCTGTGCTTCACTGTGGGTATGCTGTTCTTTTGGTGATGTGTAGTGGTGGTGGTGTTTTTTTTTTTTTGCCAAACATAGCTTTTGGAATTATGGCCGAAAAGTTGAACCTTGGTCTCAATCTCAAAGACCTAATTTCCCCTCGGGGATGAATAAAGTATTCCGATTCTGATTCTGACTCATCTGACCATAAGATTGGATGTATCTTTTTGCAAAATTTAGCCAAGCTTGGATTTTTTTTTTTTTTTTTTTTTGGTGTGAAAAGGCTAACGTCTTGCCACCCTACCCCATATCCCAGACAAATGAAGAATAAGGTAGATTGTTGTCACTTGAAGGGAGCAACCAGTACTTGCCAGAAATTCCTGCAGCTCCTTAATGTTGCCGTAGGCCTCTTGGCAGCCTCCCTGACCCGTTTTCTCTCTGTCTTCTCATCAATTTTTGAGGGATATCCTGTTCTTGGTAATGTCACAGTTGTGCCATATTTTCTCCACTTGTTGACGATTGCCATCACTGTGCTCCATGTTATATATTAATGCCTTGGAAAAATTTTTGTACTCCTCTCTTGATTGATACCTTTGAAAAATGAGATCCTGTTCATGCTTTGTAAGCTCTTTGTGGACCTTGGTGTTTGCAGTTGGATGCAACCAAGAAAATGTCAGGAAAATCCCATAGGAACAGCTGAACTTTATTTGGGGTTAATCACAGTCACTGTAATTGATGGCATGTAACTGCCTACTATTTTAGTTTAGTTTAAATGTGATTGGTTAACTCTGAACACAGCCACATCCCCTGTTATACTAAAAAGGTGTGCACACTTATGCAACCAGGTTATTGTAAGCTTTGTATTTTTTTTTCCCCTAAAATGTTTTTGATTATTTTTCACTTTATTTTTATAGGTTGCAATTTTTAAAAAGTGGAAAAAGTTCTGACATGATTCATATTGGTTTCATTTTTTTTACTTGAAAAAACCTGCCATTTTAACGGGTGTGTAGACTTTATATCCACTGTACATCGAGACAGTAAATAAAGGCTATCGTCTGCCCATGTGCTCCAGCCTGTGCCCTACACACCGCTCCTTATCTGGCTCTTTGTTCTCCTTTCAACACAGCATTCTGGTAATCACTCCACCCATCTTCAATTTCTCTCCCTCCTAACTCATTAATGAAGAATCTGACCTTTCCACCCCAGGCAGGGTTACAGGGTCAATCGCTTCAAGAAACACCACCCATCCCATACTTCATGACTATCTTTGTATCTAAATTGGCCTCTTTTGCACAAAAAGGCTTTTGATATTTTAGCTTTTATTTCTGTTGAAATATGAATCGTTACAGGTAGTGGAAATGTTTATGACTTCAGTAGCTTGGGCATGGTTGGTTCAGAGCCCTCCATAGTTTGGGTGGTTGTGATTTTGACAGCATTGGAATTAAAGTGCCCCGTGATGGCCTGGCAGCCTGTCCAGGGTGTATCCCTGTGCCCTGTGATGACCTGGCGGCCTGTCCAGGGTGTCTCCCGGCCTGCTGCCCAGTGACTGCTGGAATAGGCTCCAGCATCCCCGCGACCCTGAGAGCAGGATAAGTGGTTTGGATAATGGATGGATGGAATTAAGATGTATTCCGCTTTTGCACTTAATGTTAATCACTAAAACCGAAAGTGTGCAATATATGTGGAGTTTGAAAGCCCCCCCCCCCTTTTCTCTTCAATTTTACATGGCCAACTACTCCACTGTTCCGAGCCGTCCCACTCTCTGCTCCAACCCCTCTGCCAATCCGGGGAGGGCTGCAGACTACCACATGCCTCCTCCTCCGATACATGTGGAGTCGCCAGCTGCTTCTTTTCACCTGACAGTGAGGAGTTTTGCCAGGGGGATGTAGCACATGGGACGATCACATTATTCCCCCCAGTCCCCCCCACCCCAAAATTGCAACTTGATTGATTGAATGCATAAAATGTGTCTTTAATTGTATCAAGAATTGTCATTTTAAATTATTCTTACTAAATACCGTGTTTATATTGGATTAAGGTGTTATTTTGTGATGTTGAAATGAAGTCAATCAGTTGATCTATTTATTGTGCATTTGTTTCAGAAAGGGTACTACCCTTCTTATCAATGCCAGTTGTTTCACCTGCACCAGAAACTATTTTGCTTGTTATGAGCGGGATGAAGCAGTTTATGTGTTCATGATCATAATTCAGTCATGTGAAAGATTTAAGATATGGTGGTTTTTATACAGCTCAGACACATTTCAGGGATTATAATTATGGACCATCTTTCCATTGTTTTGCTATATGTTTGCATGCAGTCAGTAATCTTTTTAAGGTGAATAGATGAATTAAGATGATTGTGCGATTAAGGTGTCAACACTTGATTGCATAATCCGATCTCTGACTCCCTGGATATTCAAATTATGGAAGTGGAGTTAAGTTGTATGCGACCCTGCTTCCAACTTTGTGTTCAAGACTTTTCTGAAAATGTGTCCGCGTCTGGTTTTTTTTTTTTTTTGCCTGTCCAAAAACTTTAAGAGGTTAAGCTCCTTCGTTTAATTTAGCATAATTGCTTGTTTTTCAGTCTTATTCCAGAAATATGGTTGTTTGGCAGCTGTTGTGATTTGTCTCTCATTTTCGGTCAGATGCCAGTGGCGGGAATTCTGGAGGGAATCCCTACTTTTCCGGTGCATGTGCAAACCAATTTTTCGAAAGAACTCAGTTGAAGGTGCATATAAAACACAATAAATTGAATGTTTGACAAAAAAATTGGGACGTCCGGGTAGCATAGTGGTCCATTCCGTTGCTTACCAACATGGGAATCGTCAGTTCAAATCCCCATGTTACCTCCAGCTTGGTCGGACGTCCCTGCAAACACAATTGGCCATGTCTGTGGGTGGGAAGCCGGATGTGGGTATGTGTCCTGATCGCTGCACTAGCGCCTCCTCTGGCCGGTCGGGTGCCTGTTCAGGGGGGAGGGGGAACTCGCGGGAATAGTGTGATCCTCCCACGCACTACGTCCCCCTGGTGAAAGGGGGACGTAGCCCTCCTCAGCCCTTCTCAGTTCGGCGGAGGGGGGGGGGGCAGCAACCGGGATGGCTCGGATGAGAAGGGTAATTGGCCGAGTACAATTGGGTGAAAAAAGGTGAATGGAAAGAAAAAAAGTCTAGCTCTGTTGGTCTTGTTATGCTTGTGTCGATTTAGACCTTAATTTGGGTAAGATGGTACGGTTAGGGTTTTAAATGGCAGTTGCAATAATGAAATTATTACCTTAATCTGATTAAAATCTAATGTTTAAACTTGCATGTAAACACACTGACTATTTACTGGAAAATAAATTAGTCTGCCAGTCGAGGAACAGCACTTTGACCGACTGGGACATTTTTTCGCGAGTGATAAACTTGTGGGCAAATCCCAAAACGCATTTGGTGAAACTA
This sequence comes from Lampris incognitus, assembly GCF_029633865.1. Lineage (NCBI taxonomy): Eukaryota > Metazoa > Chordata > Actinopteri > Lampriformes > Lampridae > Lampris > Lampris incognitus. The sequence continues at coordinate 22,862,484 of NC_079214.1, read as the reverse complement.
CTAAACTGCTTAAAAATGTTCTAGCCAGTGTCGGAGTCAGCCAGTCTTCAGCAGGTGTCTAATTCAGCTGAATTTGGAGGGAGTTCCCTAAACCCTACCACATATTCCTTTAAGCTGCTCATTCTCATTCTATACTTGATTCTAATTAAAAATAGTCAGTCCAACTGTGTGTGTGTGTGTGTGTGTGTGTGTGTACGTGTACGTTTGTGTGTGGGCTCAGTTTGCTCTGAGGCCAGGTAAGACGGTCGCTATACTTTTACACGACTCTCGGCTGCTCCATTCTGCTTTGCTAAGCTTCAGCAGATGACACACATTCATGCAACATCATTCATAAGCTTTGCTGGCAAACCTGTGCTGATGGTGTGTTTAGGTTTGGTTAATCTGTTGCCCACGCTGTGGGCTCACCACCGGGGATGAGCATTGGGGTAGGGTGCAATGCAGGCCAGGCGGCAGGCAAAGACGGGGAACCGCGCGCTGCGTGCCGCGTGCCAACTTCCAGCATCGCAGACTGGTCCAGGAGGACCGACTGGGAGGAGACCCCGAGGTAGACCCAGAACTCGCTGGAGGGACTACATGTCCATTATGGCCTGGGAGTGCCTTGGGATCCCCCAGGAGTAGCTGGAGGCTGTTGCTGGGGAGAGGGATGTCTGGAGTGCCCTACTTAGCTTGCTGCCACCGCGACCCGACCTCGGAGAAGCAGCTGATGATGAGAGAGAGAGAGCGAGAATCTGTTGCCTCATTGCAAGCAGAGTGCCAACTCCCTCTAAAGATGGACAGTTTTTTCTATGAGTTTAATGCTTCCAACTCAGTCTAAGTTGGTACATCGATTAGAGGTGTAATGCAGTCGGCAGGGCCAAGCTCTTGCTTACGCTGCACACCCTGAGTTGAACGTATAGGCTGGTTTCCAGTCACAAATCGAACCTTATTCAATTTGCAGTTTGTGTATAAACCCCTTTGCACGACGCAATCCTGCCCTAAGCATGGGTCGTATATGTGTTGTCAAAATAACATCTGGGTCCCAGCCTTGGATTTGCATTGCCTTTTGAACACCGACGTCATCACTCTCTCACAACCGCAATACCTCATCAGCCGATGGTAAGAAGTGTTGGGGTTGGTAGCTCAGCACCTCGATTCAAAAGATGATTCCGGGCAGGGGTGTGGAAAATTAAGCACACACCAAGGCAATTAAATCGAGAATTGTGTTTAATTGGATTCGATAGCACTAGCGCAGGCGCTCAGCATTTCCCATCTAAAATGCCCTGCTTCAACCAAGTCCTAATGTGCTAACATGCATTTGCTCAGTGCTCTCTCTCTCTCTCTCTCTCTCTCTCTCTCTCTCTCTCTCTCTCTCTCTCTCTCTCTCTCTCTCTCTCTCTCTCTCTCTCTCTCTCTCACACATACACACAGACACACACACAAAGTGATGAACTCAGCCTGGTGAGGTCTGATGAGTCTGGGGGAACAGCGTCCTGGTCGATGTAGATCTGTGGAAGCAGCAAAGGCAACTGCAGACTGAGCTGGAAAGTTCTGCCTGTCTGAGACAGGAGGTAGAGTGCAAAATCCAATTCACTTGCCTCATTAAGGTTTTTTGCTGGAGTTAACTTCCTTTTGTGGCTGCCGAAGGGATTTGATGCTCTCCTTGCCATTGTGCTCTTGAGGTAGCTGTGGAGCCTCAGGCTGACCCATATCCGGATACGTTTTGTTGTGCGTGCGTGTGTGTGTGTGTGCACGTGCATATGTGCATACATGTGTATTTAGGCAGAGGTGCATCAGCTTCTGGCCATTGTCTTGAAGGTTGTATTCTGAAATATTATTGATCCATAGACCGAATAACTTACCATGAGTTTTTTTCTTTTCTCCCCAATTGTGCTTGGCCAATTACCATATTTTCCGAGCCATCCCGGTCGCTGCTCCACCCCCTCTGCCGATCCAGGGAGGGCTGCAGACTACCACATGCCTCCTCCGATACATGTGGGGTCATCAGCCACTTCTTTTCACCTGACAGTGAGGAGTTTTGCCAGGGGGACATAGCGCGTGGGAGGATCATGCTATTCCCCCCCAAACAGGCGTCCCGACCGACCAGAGGAGGCGCTAGTGCAGCGACCAGGACACAAACCCACATCCAGCTTCCGACCGCAGACACAGCCAATTGTGTCTGTAGTGACGCCCGACCAAGCCGGAGGTAACAGGGAGACTTGAACAGGCAAGCCCCATGTTGGTAGGCAACGGAATAGACCGCTACGCTACCCGGACGCCCCAAAATACAATGTTTTGCATGAAACACTAGTAGATGATTTGAAAGGCCAGCCCAGTGCTGTTGAGCTCAAAGAGATACTATGTTTTTTTCTTTACAATGACAGCAAGAAATATGTATCTCTTGCTTTTTGTAGAAATCGGTATTCACTTCTCTATTGCCAACAATGTGGGACCCTCGTATCATTATGTTGTGTGTTGACATGCAATCAGAGCTTTTGACAGGGTTTGAAGACTGTGCTTCACCTTTAGCCAGGAGGGGCATTTCAACAAGTTTTAGCTTTATCTTAAAAGTGGGATTTACCCCAGAGCTAGTCTGGGGTAGGGAGGATTGAAGAGCTGTCTGTTGTTGGCGATGGCGAGAAGGGGTGGAAAAGGTTTATGGAGGCAGCTCACCACTCAGCAGCCCTTCAACACCACTTCCTGTGCTAGCAGGAAAGCACATATACAAAAATATGTTCATTCAGTTCAGTCTTTTTCTTTCTCTCTCTCTCTCTCTCTCTCTCTCTCTCTCTCTCTCTCTCTCTGTGTGTCTCTCTCTGTCTCACACACACACACACACACACACACACACACACGCGCGCACACGCACACTCCTGCATTACCAAGGGGACCGCCACAGTCAACCCAAGCATTCTGGAGGGCTTTCATGGTAATAAATCAATATGGAGTTCTTCTCATTATGAACAGAGCGGCCCTGTTTTTAGAAACGACTTCTCTCTCATCCATAAACAAACCCCAGAATACTATTTGCAGTTTACACATTATGAAATCTTTAATTGAGGCCCTTGTACACAGTTGTTGGAAGTGTGGCCTGCAAGTGTCTGTTTCAGATCAATGTCTGCACAAATGCAGGAAATAATTATTTAGCATTGAGATGAAAGTCAGGTCAGAGCAACACAAGCAGCCTGTGGATCCAGTTTTGTTTTTTGTTTTTTAAATTTAATTAGTGCTGTATGTCTCTCTGCACCAAGCAGAAAATTAGGGTGTACCATTGAGGATAAGCGATTGTGCTATACCAGCGTGTTTGCATGTGGGTGCATGGGTGTGTGTATATATGTCTTGTTTTAAGGGGGAGTAGAAGGCCTTGTTGGCCTTCTAAACTCCCAAATCTGTCTTTAATATGGATCCCCGAGATCCTGTGCTGTGTTGTTTTACTCATCAGATCTAAGCTTTTGGCCAAGCATAACCTATATATTCAAATTTCAATATATTTCCAAATGTTGTCTTCATAGCTCACTTCAATGCTCTGTTAACTTTTGTCCTTGGCAAGGTGGCACCATAGAAATCGGGCTTGGGCCGGCCTGGGGTGAACGCATACCTTGCGGCTTGCCCACCACATACACAGCCAGCAGTTACCTCATAAAGCCCAAAAAGACCATTAAAATGGCCCAGATGCTAGTACAGTAGTTATTCTTTTATTTATTCACTCGCTTCTATCTTTTGTTTTTTATTTTTATTATTATTATTTTGTTTCTTTTGTTTTCTTTTTGTGTTTATATGTGATGTACTGTAATGTAACCGGGCTGTTGTCTCTCCCCATTACTCTACATCTTGTACACTAATGACTGTCGCAGCAACCATACCAATAGACGCATATTCAAATTTGCGGACGATTCGGTGGTTGTAAGTCTTCTTGAAGGGGAGGAGGAGCAACACAGACCTGTGGTCAATTATTTTGTATCTTGGTGTGATGAGTCCTTCTCCACTTAAATGTGTCTAAAACTAAAGACATGATAATCAGTTTAAGAAAGACTCCTCCTAGTCCTGTACCAACCAGCATTAAAGGTGCCGACGTTGAGCTTGTGGACAGCTACATATCTGGGGTTGTTCTTGGCAAAAAAGTGTGCTTTGAAACTCACGTCGCTTCCACATCAAAGAAGGTCCAACAAAGACTTTTTTTCCCTGAGGAAAATGTGGACATGTAATGTCTCCTCCCAGATGATGACTCTCTTTTATACAAGTTTTATTGAAACACTTTTAATGTACTGTATTGTGGCTTGGTTTGGTAACTTGACTCTGGCCAATAAAACACAGCTTTGATAGATTCATCAAATGAGCTAGCAAGATTTCAGGGAGAAGCCAAGCCCAGCTTACTGACCTTTATAATAGGAGGGTGTTCAGAAAGGCTACTTCCCTTCTGGAGTGCGAAGGTCACCCCCCCAGGCCAGAGTTTGAGCTGTTACCTTCAGGTCGTCGGTTGAGGACGCCCTGTATTAGCACTAAGAGATACAGGGCTTCCTTTGTCCCCACTGCCATCCAGTTGTTAAATAGTAGATAGTATGCATCTGTTGTCTGCAGTTGGCTTGTTTCCTTGGTCTGTATATTTGATATTTGAACTACTTTGGTTTTCCTTGCCCACTATATCCTGTTGTCAGTTCCGCCTTGGTGTTCGTATGTTTTGTCTTTGTGTGAGAGTTTTTATACTGGCTGCAAACTAATTTCCCTGCAAGGGACAATAAAGACACTTTGACTTTGACTTTGTATTTCAATTCTGTTCTGAGAAGGGGCCTTCAGACCGGGTTAGGAATATATAGAGGCGAGCAGGATGTGGGTAAATGGGGTTTGGGGATGTTAAAAAAATATCAGAGTCTTTCAACTGTAATTGTTCAGTTCGAGTTGTTTTCCTTGAAAAAAGAAAAAGAAAAGAAAACTTGTCTTACTGCACCTGTTTCAGTGATATATCCATGAACACATTATATAAGTATATAATGTAACATAATGTATATAAGTATATCATTTGTAACTTGATAGCAGAATTCTGCCATTGGTTTTATACTTTGGTCCTCATTTCTCCTGTAGGTCTGCCCAGGTTTATCAGCCAACCAGCACCCACCAGTGTCCATGTGGGGGACAGCCAAGTTCTGGCGTGCGACGTTAACCCAGACCTGGTTCCTTTCTCCCGATGGGAAAAAGACCGTCAACCTTTGGACCTTAGTGCTAGGCTCGTTCAGCTGCCCAGCGGAGCCCTGGTGGTCAGCAATGCTTCAGAGGCAGATGCCGGACTCTACCGTTGTCTGGTGGAGAATGTAGGGCCAGCCAAGTCCAGCGACGAGGCCCAGCTACAGATACTTCCAGGTAATCTCATGAGAAAGAACTACCATGAATTAAAGTAAGATCTAAAATAACAGCCGCATTAGCAGTGGAAGTACTTATTTCATCTTGTCTGACTAGAAGAGTACACTCAGTAGAATGCAGATCCCCGCCAGGCGTATCTCCCCCCTTCGGTGCTCGGACTTGGGGGGGGGGGGGGGGCAAGCTGAGGAGTTGGCACTCATTTGTGGTACTAAACAGGTTTTTCAAAGGTTTTGAATCACAGCAAGCACAAGAGGTCCTTGACGATACAGTCATAACTGTGCACAAAAATTATTAGGCTGATAGGTCCGGTAGTATGCAAGATTAGCTGCAAACAGACACACACACACCCACACAAATGCACGAACAAACCCAATAACAAAGCAAATGTCACTTAATGCCATCTTGCCAAATATCTTGACATGGGAAAAAGACATTTGTTTTCGCATTACTCTGAGACTTCATAGCTATTAATGGTCATGATTTCATTTACCTGGCAGAGGATTGATGTTTAACACTTTATTTGGTTGTGAGTCCTCAAAGATTTTTTTTCCACTAATGTCATGCTGAAAACATGCATTTCCTGCTTTTCTTTCTTTATTGGATTTGTTTTAATGTTATTCTGCACCCATTCCTGATGATTGTGCACTGACTGTATTGCTACAAATATGGACCCTCTTCTACAGTCCATTGAATTATGGCTGCATGATTCTGGATGAAATGGGAATCTCCCTTTTTTTTTTTTGGCTTAGAACTGAGATCACAATTCTGACTCATGATTCTTAGACACACCTACTACTACTACTACTTTCGGCAGCTCCTGTTAGGGATTGCCACAGCGGATCATCCTTAGACACACCAATTTTGTAAAAGAAAAAAATGTATTTATTACAGTCTTTCTCAACACATGCAATGCATGCATAAAAGCAATTTACAGATTTGAGATATGGACAGAAATTACAACTCAGATGTCTTGAAATTAGTACCAACACAATGTTTTGAACACTACATTGGGTTTTCCTCATCTTTGTGGCTAGCAGGGTTTTGATTACTCATTTGGAAGGTGACTAAGATTCATATTATGGACGTATTAACATTACACTCTCCTCTTTTCTGTTGCTTCATGTTCCAAAACTAGGGGAGTCTCCACAAACATTCTCTTAGAAACCGCAGGACTAGACAAAGATCACCTAACCTTAACCCTAAACTGATTTACTTTCTAACCTTTACTCTAACCCTAACCGCCATCTAACTTAAACCTTAAACTTAACCACTGCCTTGCCTTAACCATAAACTTAACCACTATAGTTGCCATTGGTACGACGCGTGTCGTTTGCTTTGAACAAGTTAGGAAATGGAGACAACCCATATGAGCGGCATGTGAAAAAAGTGTATCTACTGTAAGTGACATCAGACTATTGCGTATGCATTGCACAAGATTTTAAAGTCATTTTATTTGTACACTGCTTGCTGAGAATGTGAATCAGCAGTCCTTGCCAGTCATGTGGTTTCCTAGAGAATGTTTATGGAGACTCTCCCATTCTTCTTGCTGCTTCTGCATGTTGTGCTTGTATTTACACGGAACAATGCCATCGGTCACAGCAAAAAAGGGGTGCTTGGTTTTATGCACAGGTTGTCCAATTACAAATGCTGCAGAATAAAAGCTGTTTACAATTCAAATCACTTTGAGAAATGAATCGCGAACACGATTTTTGATAAGATTAATTTTGCAGCTCTACATTGAATATATGATCTAGGTGACCACACTTTTTAATTAACGAGGTGCATGGTTTGTCATCTGCTGCATCATTCATTACCTCTAGTAAAAACAAATGGACACATCTGACCTGGCCTGAAAGAAAAGATTCAAATGGAACTACAAAGAGAAGAGGCGTAACTCTGGTTGGGGTTATCAGTGAGGCTGCAGTAAGTCAGTTGAAGAAGGGCTGAATTCCATGGTGGTAGTGTGTCTTGCCTCCCAACCCCCTTAAAATTTGTATTTACTGAGTTGTTGTTAAGCACTCAGCTGCTGCCAGCACAGAGAAGATATTACATGTCATAAATTGGAGCCCAACAAGACCCTGCCAGGGACCTTAATCTCTCTATATGTCTCTTCTAAGGATTTAGCAGTGCAGTGGCAAAGGCTTGGATGTGTATAGAAGGCACACATACAAAGCAGTGTGGGGATATTCAAGAAGATTTAGTTTGAACTTTACCAGCTGTTCCAGAGTCAGAAATTAACTTGTTTTTATCTTGTTTCTTTTTTTTGGAAGTCAAGATGAATTGATTTGAAAATATAATTTGGGAGGTCGCTGTTAGAGATACTGAAAGTTGAAAAGGGGTGTGTAATGGGGTCACTTGCATTGTCATTCCTATCTTGAATTGAGATCCAGCTTTCAAATAGGGTGAGTTGAGATCTATCTTAACCAACTGGGCAATGATGACACAAGTCCTACATGTGAGTTGGGGTCACAGAACCTGAAATGAACCATAACCTTATGGTCATAGCTCGGCATTACCTTTGGAGTTGGTCATAGTAGGAATTGAGGAACATATCTTTGAACCCCCGAAAGAGTTTATTCCAGTTCAGCTGTCTCAGTTGTCATCGCAGACATCAGTTAATTTGATCATACTTGCTTAAGTGTCAGAAGACACGCCCCCTCAGACTCGAGTTCTTTTGAAGTTTTGGAGATGGATTACACCCGTTAAGCGGAAGGTTTCCTCCTCTGCCTCACCTCAACCTTAACCCCAACCCTAACTCTGACCTTAAATTCTCCCCTCCAGAAACAGGAAATGAGAGGAAGCTGGAGTTCTTGGTGCAGCCTGTGGCCGTGACTAAGGTGGTGGGAGCCAGTGTGCTGCTGCCCTGCGTGGTCACCAGTTATCCTGCAGCTAACCTACGCTGGATGCTTGGTGACAAACTACTGGAGGAAAGGTACGATTATGAACTTTGGCCGTAGGATGGGATGTGATGTTAGGTTCAGGTCCTCTACCATTGAATGATGTAGAGATAGAAATAAAAGAATCTTGATAGAATGTCAAATACTCTCAAAGCTTGTATCCACGTCCTGCTCTGCATGATGTGGTAACCTTTGCTAAACACATGCTTATCAAAGCCTTTTTCCCCAGCTGTTTTTCTTAAGCTGTACAGCGCTCTTCAAGTAGGTTCCCAAGGCTCACATACATTACCACCCTCTCAGCAGTTGTGGAAACAGAAATGTGCTGTTTTGTACCCAGTGACGGTGGCCCCCAGCACAAACACTCTTAAGCATTGGTGCCTGCTCCCTGAGGTGTTAATGCTATTCTGCCACTTTTGCCCCAAGAGCCCTTTTTTGGGGGGGGGGGGGGGTGGACGTGCCAACAGTGCTACTTGAACTGAGTGATGGGGCTGCTAGATTGCCATCAGGGGAAGTTCACAAAAAAAAAAGCAGAAAGAGGGTAATACAGTGCCTGTGCTCTCACCATGATGGCTCAGGCCAAGCTGTTCCAAATGCCTTGGAGTGAACAGCACTGGACATGGAGAATTTCCTCCTCACCAATTAAAAATTAACTTTGTTTACTGCTCCCACTGAGTAATAACTTTGTGGTCAACACATAGAGTCAACACAGTGTAGCTGGATTAGGGGGCTATTCGTCATCATTTATAGGCCCCAACTGGGAATTCTAACTTAAGTGAAATATAAATGCGAGACCATAACACTTCAAATGTAGGGTCAACGACAATATCATTAGAAAATCTGATTTCTAATCCCCCACAGAAGAATATTTCTCCAGATACAAGTCTTTAACACCATATGGAATTGTCAGTGAATACCTCTGGCTGGGGGAGGGAGCTGGCTAATAGGGTGGTTATTAAACTAGCTTGTATTAATTACAAAACACTGCCCAGATTCTATCCTTGCCCCCAGGGTACCTCCATCTGTAATTAGCAAGCAAGCGTTCAACAAATGTGGAGGTCCCTCCCATATTCCAGAGGACCCAGCCCCTCCCCCATGCCCCAACCTCAGAAAAAAAGAAGAAAAAATGAATAGATTGTGTGGTTGAATACATTACCAAGATGTTTGAGAGTCTGAAAGAAGGTCAACAGAATTTTCTCTGTTGACATTCTGGTTCTTAATACTTGAGAATCTTCTGTTCCTCAGGCTTCACTTGACAGAAGGAGAAGCTGTAGTCAGTCAGTAATTGGAGTAGTCAGGGGGAGGGGTGTGGTTGTAGATGGAAATGGAAAAAGAAGGGCAAATCTGACTGCCTAGGACTTCTAATTGGGCCTTGGAATGGAACACAGCAAAAACAGTCCCCTGAAAGTAGTCATGGCAAAACTGCAGACTTGAAGGAGAAAGTTGATTGAGATGTATCTGAACTTGTGAGTTAAAGGCAGGGTGACTTGTTCATGACAACTTTACTGAGGATCCTTCAAGGTGGTCATGTCTCTACCACACACGGGTTTTCTCTCATGTTTGTTCTCTTTCCTTGTTCACAATAGCATCTCTGTTAGAGAAATCTGGTTATAGCACTAGCCAGAGAGAAGTAGCTGATTCAAAATGAGGGCAAAATGAAAAGATGTGTGGTTAATTCAGAAAGTACTGTATGATTCATTAATGCCTAGATGTCCTCAGTATTTTCATTTTTATTTTTTGCTTGTCATTCTGCTAGCTGAGTAGTTCATGAGAAATGTTTTTACCTAGCTTTTAGGTCAGTATAAATACTCCCCTTGTTTTATGAGAAATATTTTATTTATTATCTAAAGGTGTTGGAAGAAAGAGTGGTGTGGTTTTCTTACTACATGTCCATTTTGCAGACCGTTCAGTTTTGGGTCCATTGGCACCCTTTAATCTATACTATGACAGATAGGGACACAGTAAAGACCTTAAAGTGCCAATGTGTGGAATAGAATAGCTAGTTGTGTAACTGTCAGTTCTTAAGAATAGGTTTCTCCTCTACTGAGTCCAAAGCTCAAGCTAGAAGGAATATCACCCCTACACCAGGGACATCAATAGAAACTGGCAAATTGTAACTGGTCTACTGGTTTGGTGACAGATACCTGTTGGTTTAAAGTAAATAAGCTTCAGAGATTGGGAAGAGGCTCTAACCAGAGAGCGTCCTCAGTTGAGTTACTGCCTGTGGCATTAAGCAAACATTGTTTCTCCACAGAGCCTCCTAGTGTTGGAGATCCAGAAAAATGTTAAATCTGGAGCAAAACGTTGATATTAATATTTTCTAGCATTACTTGAATTATCATGCATTTTGCACTGTTTATTTCTACTGAAGAAAAAAATATAAAAATGAAAAGTTAAATCTGATTATCACAGAAAATTGAATCAGTTCATCTGGATACAACGTTTGTTGAGAGAGTGTCCAGATGACCTGATTCAACTTTCTGTGATTTTCTTACCTGGATTATTGAGCATGCATAAAGACATTATCTCTGAAATGCTTATTTCAGTCAGACTTTAAAAGATGTTTATCAGAATCTACACTGACAGGCATTCATATCTCAAAACATTCACTGGCGTCATGGCCTTATCTTCACCTTTACGTAGACTTTAGAGGGAAGTTATTCCTAAGGACACCAAACTCACAGTTTATTCCACTTAAGATCAGCAATAACATGACAGTGTATAACACTCCATCATAGTCTTCCTTTTAACATGTTGAATATACATCCCTTTCAACCCCTACCCACCCAACCCACACACACACACACACACACCCTTTATGTCTTCAGTAGCATGCTCAGTTTCCAGAGTGCAACGAGGGTGGGGTCTTTGAAATCACCTCCACGGTTTGGAATGGTATACATACTAGGCTTGACTGCAATCATGAAAAGGATAGTCAGCTTTTGTTCTTAGGAGTATCAGTCTATCACTTAATAGAATTCCCTGGCAGTCAATAAAATGGATGAATTATGTATGGCGGGCAGCGACGGTGAATCAACAGAGCATGTAAATCAACCCCCATCCAGAGCCTCCAAGCCATCTGTCTCCCTTTCCTCCTTGTCTTTTCTCTCATTTGAATATGATTGTGTTTATTTTATTTACTTATGTATGAACAGAGTGTGATATGGGAAATATGTTTGCAATTGGTCTGTAATGGGACCACAGTTATCTTCCCCACACATGCGTACCACTCCCACAAACACACACATAAAGATGTGTTACCATATGAGCCCTTTCCTGGGTTTGAAGAAAACACGGGACACACACATTTTCATACTCTGTGGCCTTTGGATGTCCTCATAATGCAGTGAGCCAGCAGGGGAGCTGGGGGAAGTGTGTGTTTCCACAACTGTGTACTTCCACAAAGCCCATTTATTACTGTCACCTCCATTCCCTACATAAGCAGCTTCTACTTTCCTCTGCTGCTGTTTTCAGCGTATCAGTTTGACCTACCTGTTTTTGTGGCATCATGTGTTGTGTAGCTTTATATTAAAGCACCAATTCCCCTCTATGTAAAAAAAAAAATGTTGCAGTGATTCTGCTTGAACATTTTGAGTGGTTTTTGCAAATGGTGTATGATTGGTTGTGTTGCGTTAGCTCTGGCACCACTGCATGCACGCACCCGCATGCATGTGTGCACACACATAAACGCAGCAGCTTTATCACCCTTAGAAAGGCACTTAGACTTGGCAAATGCTACAGACATTTAGGTTTGCAGCTAAGCATTGCAGAGATGTGTAATGGCTTGTGATTGCCTGCTCTCTCCACTGAAGCTACCTCCTCAAAGAGTAATGCTCAGAATTTAAACCTGTATTGTTGGCTGTTATGTTAACAAAAATGATGAACCCTGCTCCCTCAACCTTCCCCCAGCTGTGTTTTTCAATGATGTTTTTTTTTTTTTTTTAATGGCTACACTGAATCCTCTGCTTGGAAAATACACTACAAGTTATTGAATTGTTGTTTTTTTCAGTGTCTCTGAGAAAAAGTCTTCAGTATTGGTATGAACAATATTGGCATGATAAATAGCATGTGCACTTCTTGCTAAACTATTACTTACAGTGCCACTGCAGATTTATAGAGATGTTATTGTTTTTACAAGTGGAAAGCATTGGGTTTTGTAGCTAGTTGCATGCCAAGAACCTGATCCTTTTGGTGGTTACAAAAGTGTCACTGAAGACTACAGATTAAGGATACTTTCACCTTGGTTATTATTCAAGAAAATAAGGGATAATCACAGATTGTGGTCATTCTTGAGTGAGTCATACAGGTTTGAGAAAGATAATATGGTTGCGATTAGGGGTCGACCGATATGGTTTTTTCCAGGGCCGATGCTGATATCGATTATCGGTAAGTTATGGCGGCCGATCGCCGAAATTTTGGCTGATATTCAGTTGCAGTAAATGTAAAAAAATGTGTGCCAAAATTTACAGCGACACAAACCGCAACACAAGGCTGCCTTTAAATGAACATATATTTGATTGAATTTTGTGTAAAACAGAAATATTTGAAAAAATAAAGTGCATGATGTTCAAGGCACTAGATAACAGTCTGAGTGGAATTCTTTTTTAATTAAAAATAAATAACTTCCAAAACATGAAAATGGAAGGAATTAAACAGCATGGACAGCAGGAAGTAAACTTTGATCAAACTGAATAATTATAATGTTAAAATAATTCCACATAATTTGGTTAAAGTGCTCCCAGCAGGCTTTGACTGAACTGAGTGGAAAAATGTACGTTAGTGTCCTTATTTTCCCATTCTCTTATCTTTAAGTGATAGTTTGGGGTTTTTTGAAGTGGGCTTGCATGAGGTACTTATCGATAGTCAGTGTATTACCTGAAGTAGATGGGAGTCTGTGCGCTCCCAGTTTGGAGATTCAGCAGGAGTAGCCGGCACGGAAGTTGAGGAATGGGACACGGAAAAACCCTCCCATGTGTTTTTTTTTTTTTTGTTTTTTTTCCCCCCATGATTCATGTATGAATTTGGAACATTCATCAAGAGCCCTACCGGTTTACCAAAGAGTTGGCCTTTGCTCTCTCCCTTTATGAAAGTTTATGACAGTTTTTAAAAGCAACTGTCAATAATGTGTTCTGAAGGAATGATGTTGCCAATGCTGAGAATGTTTAAAGACTTTTGCAAAATTCAGAAATGCCTTGAAAAATGTTCAGGGGAGTTCCAGCTATATAGAAGTTGTAGCTTCTTGAAGTTTATTTTCATAACCTTGCTCCTGTGCAGCACCATTTGGTAGCTGGATTTATTGGAGTGTCTAATAGATTTTACTCCTGATAATGCTGTAGTTATGCTTTTGAACACACACCCTGACCATTCCTGCTTGCCGTTTTTCTACATGTTTCCCCTTTCTCCTCTTTTCACATCTCTCCCTTTCATGTGATTGTTTCAAAACCTTTTTTCTGTATGTAAGGAAATAATAAACATTTTCGATATGTGATTTAAAAAAAAAATCAGCTTGGCCGATAAAAATATGCCGATAACGATAATATGAAAATTATATCTCTAAGCCAATAATCGGCCAGACCGATAATCAGTTGATCCCTAGTTGTGATGTAAAGTATAATGCTTAAGGTTTTATCTGAAAAGAGGCACCCACTCTCTGGTTAAAATGTCAGTAGTGCTTTTAACACTAGAACGACCGGGAGTTCACTCCTACTTAAAACAACCATGGACGGTCAAAATAACCACCGGTTTTTAAACTCGATATTCTGTCAAGATAAATACCCAATTGAGATATTAATGCAGTTATATATGTTAGTATGTCTGTTAGGAAACGACTGCCACCAAAATTAAAATTTTAAAGACTATAAGAGACATGGTCAAACTTGAATAGCAAAATTGAAAAAGTGAAAATATTACCTGAAAAACAAAACAGAAAATACATATTGTTAATCTAACAAACGTAACAAGGCCTATAAAATGTGAAATGTAAAAAAGAACTGAACATAAACATTAAAACAGTCCCAAACAATGACCGGAACTTAAAAACTACTTAAAAACTACACCGTCTGAAACGGTGTCTGTAACCAGACATGTTGGCAATAATTAGAGAGGAAGTTTAGACGATTTCTCTGCACCAGCGAACACTAGTGTGTTTCTAGGACAGAGCTTGAACTTCACGAAGGAAATGATGCGACCAACACACATCGTAAATAGTGACATTGCACGCACGATCACATGCAAATTACATGCGGTCATTTTGACCACTCATGGTCGTTTTAGGTAGATCTTATCATAACTTTTTTTTTTCGTTTGTGCAATTGATCTAAAACTCGTTTTAATGCAAATATATGCAATTTTAGTACCATTCAGGGAGCAGCAGGTCTGTATCTTTTTCCCCCACAAAGTTATTAAACTTTGAAAATCCAAAAATCACAACTTTTATGTTTCTCTTCTTCCTCCTATTAAAAGTGATGAAATATTATACATACAAGGTACTTTAAAGGTTATTTCAGAGAAGTGCAACATCTGCATCTACATTTCTGTATAAGATTTCAAGTCAAGTCAATTTTATTTGTATAGCCCAGTATCACAAATTACAAATTTGCCTCAAGGGGCTTTACAGCAACACAACATCCTGTCGTTAGACCCTCACATCGGATAAGGAACAACTCCCTAAAAAAAGAAACCCTTTCAAGTTGCTTAAAAGTTGCTGGGATGATAGATGGTGTCATCATAGTAATCCAAGGTAAGAGTGATTTTGCTGCAGTGTTTGAACTATAGAAAACCAAGACAAGCAACACTGTTCTTTGCCAGTGAAGTGTTGGAACTTTTTTTAAGCCGTGTCTCAGTATCTACCACATCAGAAACACGCAGACAAACACACCCATTCTCCTCAGAATGTGCTTTCCCCCTCAAAGCCTCTTCTGTCTTGTCTTGCTTTCAGCTCCCATAGGCATGACAGTATCAGGATTTCATATTCATAGCACATAGCTCGTTGTCATAATGTTCCTTCTGAGTTCCCTCGATCACCTATATCTCATTCCCTGCCTCTACCTGGGCTGATTCAGTATAATAAACTGAGGCGGTGCTATGCACGCCATGTCAGTGTCTGTAGTGCTGTGAGGCACCAAAACACACTAGCGGAAGGACCACAGACAACAAGAATTAGATTATTGATATTGGTATGTACATCACCCTAACATTGAGGATTTGCTGGAATATCCAAAGCTTCCGCTATGTAGGTATGATAGGAGTTACGGGCTTAATTTTAATATGTGCTAATGAAAAAATCAGTTTATTATCACGGGCCCTAGCGGGGGAAAAAATAACAGCAAATAAAGTAAGGTATGCAAGAGTTGTTCCCTTCTCAGGGGCCCTGTGGCTTCCATTACAAGCCAGAGGAAAACAAAACAGTTTTCATGGCTGACTCACTTGAGAAGCCCCAGCTAAGACGCTGTGTTGTTTCTCATATTGATTTTTTTTTTTTTAATTCTATCCTCCAGTCATTGCTATTAAATCCAGAACACCTATGCCATAGTACAGTTTGTCCCTAAGCGGCACAAATTTGGATGGCAAGGAAAGAAAATTTGAAGACTTATCTTTTCATAAAGTAACACATCATGTCGATCTATTTACCCTTTGTGACAGCTAAAAGAAATCCTGATGTTTTGTTCTGTCCTCTAGGTTGCTCCAAATGCATAGCATTAGTCTTAATTGTTATCCTGGTCAAAGAGTACACTTGCTGTGTCTTGTCCCCCTTTGTTGCTTTCATGTCGAGTGACGACACCTCTCCCTACAATAGGTAGCATTCAGTGTGCACCATGGGGCAGGCAGGCTTGCAGACGGCTCATCAGTGAGAGAAAAGAAGAAGATCAAAAGTAGTGCAAGTGAGAACTGTACAGTGTTACAGATAGTAAGAGGGTGAAAAAGAGCGAGAGATGGAGAGCAAGCAGGATTTAAGAAAGTTTAGAGTTCAACTGTCTTCTGACCATTAATAATGAATGCCCTTTTTGTTATGACAGTTTTGTGATCCTTTTCCCCTTTCCCCTGTGTTACCGGTGGGATGACCCATGTTCTGAGTAGAACCGATTGTGGCACTCTGTGGGATTATTGTGGCACTATGTGCCAGTGCCTCCAAACTGTGACACTATGTGCCAGTGCCTCCAAACACACACACACACACACACACACACACACACACACACATACATACATACATACATAGTCTCATGATCCAGAAAGGGCTGGTGTGGGTGCAGGTCTTTGTTCCAGCCAAGCAGTTACACACCTGCGTCTACAAATCAAGGTCCTTAGCAAAGACTGTTGGTTGACTAATAGAATCAGGTGAGTAACTGCTTGGTTGGAACCAAAACCTGCACTCACACTGGCCCTTTCTGGATCATGTTGCCCACCTGACCCCACCAGCCTATGCAACCAGCGGAGTTCCCACTCATACATGTCAAATGCATTGTATTCCTCTGCCCCTCTAATCGGGCAGAAATATTAAGTGCTGTGGTCACTTGTGTACTGTGGAAAAGCAGAAGGAACAGAATGTTGGTATCGATACCAGATGTGAGGTGATATTTCTTTTCTTTTCTTTTTCATAGAATGTTTTTATTTTGGAACACAATTTTGTACTTGGTTATGAAAGTTTTCCAATTTCACTAGGAGGCAGCAGCTGCAAACATCTGAGTGCTGACAAACTCGAATAAGTAATGTCCATCTTGTGTCATTCCACACCATGACTGAGACAAGCGGAAATGTAATGCCTGAAGTTGAATTTGGTAAAAAAAGCAGAGAAGTCACACGTCAACACAATTCATGATAAAATAGTGAGCCCAATTAGCTCATCTCACCCAGTCTGCCAGACAACCATAATTTCTTAATCTTCACATTATATGTGTTGGGGTGTGTACACAATAATACTTGCAGCTACTTGAGTTAAAATGACAGTGGAAATTGTGAACTAATCTAACAGCTCTTTTTAGGCAAGTGTAATTTCAGTTAGCACTTTGCTAACCTTCTCCCAACTGAGGGCTTGTTGCGAAAGCGGATGGTAGCACAAACTAGACAACTGTTTGACAATATTGCAAGTTGGACTCAAGTGAATTAACTTGGGCTACCTTTAGCATATTCTAGTTGATTTACACTTCCCTCATTCTGCAGGGAATGTTAAAGGTCGAATGAGTAGCATTTTTGGTTGCGATTTGTAAACACAACATTCCAAGTTGGACCCTCCTCCCCGGCTAACGACACCATAAGGACACGCCCCCTGACCGCAGTAGCCTGAACACATCCCAGTGTACAGGCTAACTCCACGCCGCTCTTCATTCCCGTCCCCCCCTTCAGTGCTCACCAGCAGTTGAAAGCCAACCCCAGATTCACTCTAGTTTTGGAACGAGCCTTTTCCACACGGCGTTTGGCGTCGCTATATTTGCGCCTTTTTGGCGCGGTGTCCAGCATTGTTGTAGCTTCCTCTTTGGTGCAGTAGTGGGAAATATTAATGACTGCATGCGCAAGTGTTGAACATTCCAAAAAACACTTTATTGACCTTTCAGTTGCAAATAAAACAAGGTTTTAACACAAACTATTCAAACTTCTCCATTTTTTTTCTCTAACCGCATTGTCAAAATCATTCTAAGTGCTAATCAAAACAGGAAGTAGTATATTGGCAGAGATGCACCTCAAAATAAAAGTCTGTATCATGAAATAATACAGCAAGGATTTCTCATTTAAATATATAAACTTGTTAAATGCGAGCATATTTTAATTAAGTTAATAAATTATTAATGTTTCTTACTAATCTACTGTTGGGGGCACAGTGGCGCAGTGGTTAGTGCGGTCACCTCACAGCAAGAAGATCCTGGGTTCGAGCCCCGGAGTAGTCCAACCTTGGGGTTGGCCCTGGTCATTCTCTGTGTGGAGTTTGCATGTTCTTCCCATGCTGCGTGGATTTCCTCCTGGTGCTCCGGTTTCCTCCCACCGTACAAAGACATGTAGGTCAGGTGAATCGGCCGTACTAAATTGTCCCTAGGTGTGTGTGTGTGTGTGTGTGTGTGTGTGTGTGTGTGTGTGTGTGTGTGTGTGTGTGTGTGTGTGTGTGTGTGTGTGTGTGAGTGTCTCGGCCCTGTGTGATAGACTGGTGGCCTGTCCCACCTGCCGCCCAATAACTGCTGGGATAGGCTCCAGCGACTCTGAGAGCAGGATAAGCGGTTTGGATAATGGGTGGATGGACTAATTTACTCTCTATTTTAACTTATTCACCATTTTAACTCACAACAGATGCATGTTGGATGTGTACTTACGATCTTGATCTGGCACCTGATCACTATGTTTTTATAGAGACCCGCTGCCTAAAGGTTAATGCCCAGAAACGTCCCGTGCACAGCAAAATAAGAAAAATAAGAAATCCTACTTGTTCTACCTTTAGATTTTAGCAGTGATATTCACTTCTTCTAAATGGGCCAGAAATTACACAGTGCTACGTCAGCAATGTATGTACTTTTTTTAAATACAGTAAAGAGCTTTTGGTCATCTGTGGTGCTGGCAGCAGAAAAGGCCCCCGGGTCTGTCAATAAGCGCCCCAACTGTGGGAGTGCCCGACTCGGTAGAATCCAGGGATTACTTTTCATGCAACATCTCAGTCAGCAAGAGTTTGACCTGTGGGCCTCACGACCAACCTTAGTTGTGTTCCCAAGGGATTCACGACCTTTTGTGAAACCTTAAGCAGAAAAACGACTGCGTAAAGATCAGCACATAAGCGCAGCTCGGCATTTGACATTTAGAACTATTCAATTTGTTGCATTCACTAGTCTCAGGACCTGCAAAGAAGACAATGACCTCTTTTGTATTTCAAGATTTTGTTCCCTTCTTAACCCTTTCAACTCTGCAATAGAAATGGTCCGCCAGTGCCTACTTTAGTATTTCTTCTTACTGTGATGTCATTTCTTGGAGTATCTTCAAATGCTTCATATCCCAAAAATCTGTACAACCTAGGCTAAAAGGTTATGCAAGTCAATGAAACATAATAACTGATAAAAGTATTGAGATTGTTTCATAAGTAAAAAAAATACAGAAATCAGACATGTTTTTTTAACAATTTTTACTAAATGAACACACAAAACATTGGTCCAAAACAATTCCCGAATGTAGAAAATGGAACAAAATATTTCTTAATACTCTCCGTAAGTTGTTTGAACTATATACATTTTTTTGTTTTGGATGGGCGACACCTGCTGGCCGCCCACGGGCCTTTTTAACCCTTTGAAAACTGACCTCCTGCGGGCGTCTTCCTGCATGCCACCCGCGGGAGGTCCCTTTTCAAAGGGTTATAAAGAGGCTGGGAATATTCTGCAAGACTGCCATCTGAATGTGTTTATTTTTAGCTTTAGGTGATCGTCCTTATATTTTCCAAGCACTTCACTACAAGTTGACAGGATTCAACAACTAGCCATCTCTAGCATGGTTTCTTGGTGATGGCCAAGCATACAAATTAACTGATGGAAACAGCACAGTGAGGAGCTTATTGATGTTTGATGAAATGCCAGATACTTTTTTAGCTACTTTTATGTGCCTTTGGGGCTTTTATCCAAAGTGCCACACAGTGGCATTACTGTGTACACCTTCTGCGTACATGATCCTTGTGGTATTCAAACCATTTACCCCGGTGGTGTTAATGTAGAGCTTTATCCATTTCTGCAACCAGGAAAACCTCTGTCATGGAAAATGAGTTGTCATTTCGGTAACACAGTGGTGTTCTGTTTGCATTAATTCAAGACATCTTGTTCCATTTTCACTTTCCGAACAAGTTGTTGGTTAGGGCTGCACAGTAACTTGGTATCACACAGTAGACAGGGTACTATTGTTGATAGCAATGTGTATTTTGATGGTTTATTTATTTTCTCTCTAAGAAGTTTCAGATAGTTTTCTTTCTAAGGTATTCTTATTCTACGCCTACGTCTCTTGTCAACAAATCAGCTTGCTGGCTATGAAAAATATTTCTTTGAAGCAGGTAGGGCAAGTCCAAAGCATTAACTCACCGTTTCTCAAAATATGTAATGGCAGCCTGCTGAGGCACCCCACTACCTACAAAACGAATGCTAAAAATAGACATTACGTTCTGTTTGATCTTCTCTCACATCAGTTCAGATGATGTAAAGAAGCTGTAAAATTCTGCCTCTTGACGCTGATGATGAAGAACACGTTTTAAACTGTGCTTCCCTACACAACCAGTGATGTCATCTCAGTGGCAGCAGGTAGAAGGCAACTCCAACACACAGACAGACAGATGGCCCCAGGTGGATGTATGCCAGAACCCCGAGAAAGACCCAGTGAGGGAGAGAGAGAGCATGAATGAAAGCCCCAGCCAATCAGATTGTTTAAAGCTGGATAACCGGCCAGCAGATGGCTGTTTTCCGCAGTGTTCCCACCATTATGGGCTGATCTTGCGATCTTCTGTCTGTCTTGCGTGCTGTTGCCCTCTCAGGATTTCCAATCTCCTATAGCCTAGCTGCTCCTCCCGGTTCTCTCTCTCTCTCTTTCATGCCATCCCTCTTTCTTTCTCAATCCCTCCTTTCCCTGAATGCAAAGATCTTTGTGAAAGATATTGATTTTTTCCCCTCCTCCTCCTCTTCCTCCCATGCCCCTGCGGTCATTGAATCAAGTAGACTTGGAAGCAGACTCTGCCTACTTGTGGGCTTATTGAGAAACTCAACGTTTGAGCTGTTTGAAATTAGATGGTATCATAGGATTAAAGGAAAAGGTTACTAGATTTTAGGAATCATTTAAAATTGGACTTTAATAGATATTTTAGATGCATCATTAGCTTAATCATAATATGCCTAAGGAATAATGCCTTGGTATTAATTATGCCTAAGGAATAAACAGCTCAATTATTTTGATGTGGAGTTTGCGGTAGTGTTATTGGGGTGTTACAGCATACAGAATGTTCTCTCTCTTGTTAGGTCAGTAGGTACATAGACAGCTAGTTAGGCTGGGCAGTAGTAGTTTAGCATTATCAATTATCTTTCAATGGTATTGGGATGATATTCAGATATTGTCATATTTTGATAGTTCTATCTAAATGAATGATAACGAGAATCTATTACCTAAAATTTCTTGCAAAATGAGGTCCTTAATATTTGAGGAAGTATTTGAGAACTACATTTGGTTTGATTTTATACTTTACAATACAAAACAGTTCACTTCGGTGAATCTTAATGGAATTCTTAAATATTTAAAATGTTATTTTTGCATATGTAAGCAGATTGTATGATATACACTGATTACGGTGTACAATTTTCTTTGATTATCTTGATGATATATTCCATATCACCCAACACAAATGGCAGAGAATTTATGTTGGTCCTTTTCAAGACAACTGCAGTAGGTGGGGCAGAAAAACTGTAAAGAACAGACAGATCTGAAAAACTGATGGGAGTCACTGATTTAGACACAAAATGTACAACCAAAACAAATAAACTGCTTGAAGTCATTTGACTCTAAGGTGAACCCCCCCCCACCAAACCAAGAAAAAAAGCACAATCATTAATTTTTTCATATTCATCAATGTTGGTTATTTCCGAGCTATTTCTTGTAACGTGGTACCTTTGAAAATCTGTTTTTTTTTTTTTTTTGGCCTTTCCAATTAAAACTTTTTAGGTTGTAGTCCTGATACAAGTTTATCCTGATCCCTGCTGTCTCTTTTTTTTCTCCAGTGAGGCTCGTGTGGAGGTAATAGGAGGTGGCAGTCTCCAGATCACCAACCTGACAGAGGAGGATGCTGGCCTGTACACATGCATAGCTGACAATGGCAATGCCTCAATCGAAGCCCAGGTTCAGCTTACGGTGCAAGGTATGGCCGGGGTATTTACCAACCCCCATTGTCTGCTGGGTATTTGGGCTGCATGATGGTGTACTATATAATTATTTACTACCTTCCTGTATGAATTGTTAACAATATGCAAACTAGTCATTTCATTTTATCTAAAACAGTAGTTTTCAATCCATTTCTTTGGTACCCCCCGTACTGCTAGTGTCCGACTCCAGTAGGTAGTAAGTTATATTCACCTGTTCCAATTATTGCAGCCTCCAATCAGGGACAGTTTAGACCTGGAACAACAAATGAACTACCTGGCAGAAAAGATAACAGGAAGTATTGGCGTAGAACTAGGTTGCGAAAAACTGAGCAAGAATCTCCACAATTAAGATCTGATCTTCAGAACCAGTTCTGATTTGGAGCTGGTTCCAAATTTCCAAGAATCGGGTATTTGTTACACACTTTGTGACAAAGCCCCTTAGTGAATTATCTAAGTGTAGTTTCCGACACATATGCAAAATAAGTAGCCTGGGTACCAAACGAATCTGCAAGCTCATGTTTTACATTTGCTCTGGCATATGCGTCTGGCCACCCTCCTGTTCACACAGATTTCCAGCTGACCTGGCCCAGGTCAGGCCAGTCACAACCATTTATCTAATATGGGGTGGGTTTGATACGGTGACATACAGCCTTGTTTTTTTTCCCATTGGCATTCCAGGAACACTGACTCTGATTGGGTAGTACTCGTTGCCTCCATTGATTAGGTTGGTTAAGGTTAGGGTGGGGTTAAGGTGGGGTTAGGGATAGGGTTAGCCAACTAGAGGAAGAGTAGGGGCGGGTCTTCCCGGAATGCAGGTGGGGGAAAAAAAACCGCTGACGTACAGAGCACCACTGGTGGCTGCCGCTGATGTGTAACAGTCTGTTGGATCCGCTTTCACGACAGTATTAAACAAACTGGGCGGTATTTTCTCTAAAAGAATAACAAACGGGCATCTGGGTAGCATGGCAGTCTATTCCATTGCCTACCAATATGGGGATCGGCAATTGCCGATTCGAATCTCCGTGTTACCTCTGGCTTGAGACAGACACAATTGGCCGTGTCTGCGGGTGGGAAGCTGGATGTAGGTATGTGTCCTGGTCATTGCACTAGCGCCTCCTCTGGTTGGTTGGGGTGCCTGTTCAGGGGGGAGGGGGAACTGGGGGGAATAGTGTGATCCTCACACGTGCTACGTTCCCCTGGTGAAACTCCTCACTCTCAGGTGAAAAGAAGTGGCTGGTGACTCCACCTGTATCGGAGGATCATGCAGTAGTCTGCAGCCCTCCCTGGATCGGCAGAGGGGCGGGTGGAGCACTGACTAGGACGGCTCGGAAGAGTGGGATAATTGGACGGGTAAAACTGACAGTTGGGGAGAGAGAGAGAAGAAAAAAAAGAAAAACAACTGTTGATAGGAAAGATGTGTTTGCTGTACTTCCAACTGGATTTGGTAGACGTTTCAGTGCTATGTCACACGTTTGATTGCCCTGATTGGTTGGTAGGTCTATCCAATTGTGTCCAGAGGCATTTTGGTCGGTGCCTGTTAATACCGCCTCTTAGAAATCAAAAATGAACTAAGAGGAGCCAAACTAATTAGCATTTGCGAATCCATCTGGTTTCCAGGCTGCAAAATAAGTGAAATGCATTGAAAATGTCTATAAAAATTTTTTTAGTCAACCATGAGGACCTCGTGCCCTGACACTTTTCATCGCTTGTTACATCATATGTCAACGTGGTGTGTAAACTGTTTATGATATGGCTAACTGAAGCACTCTAGTGTGGCCAAGCTTCAGTAAAGAAAACAGTATTACATCAGACTAAAGTCATTCAATAAGACAAGTTCAACCAAACACTGCCCAAGATTCAACTTGTGCGAGTACCATTAGCATCTCACACTGATGTTGGTATATTTTTTTATCATAAAATTTGAATCAAAATTCTAAATTATGATAGTACTAGAAGAACCCTGCTACAATGTAGCGGTTTGGTTATCCACCCGTCTAAATCTCCCTCCTCTTCATCCTGCCAGCTTACTGCCTTCCCCCTGCCCCTAAACCCCCCCCCCACTCAAACTCCTTCCCCCCAAATGCTCAGAATCATCTGAAATGCCGAGAAAAGTGGTTTTTAGCCATTTTTAGAAAATTCATATTTTGCATAATTATGCATAATTTTTATAATTATTTTAATTTTCTGCTATTTTTCTGGTCCTCTCTGGAACAATACCTACCACCTCCAAAAGAAATTAGCATCATAAGTGCATTTTTGCAAAAATGCGTATATATTGCATAATGCCAAAACATTTCTAAGTCCCAGAAATTTTTTTTATATAGGTGAAAAAATCAAAGATGCTCAGAATCATCTGAAATGCCGAGAAAAGTGGTTTTTAGCCATTTTTAGAAAAATGCACATTTTGCATAATTATGCATAATTTCAATTGTCTGGGATTTTTCCCTTACTCTCTGAGACAATACCTACCACCTCCAAAAAGAATTAGGATCATAAGTGCTTTAGTTTTCGGTCCCGCTATCTACACTAACTAACACACACACACACTAACACCACACACACACACACATTCCGAAAATAAAGGAGTAGATATAGATGTCGTAATTTTAGGTCAAGATTTCAGGGAATTGACCAGCGTCCTAAAACATCAATACTATGTCGTCATAATAGTTTTTCCTTCTGAAACGATTTAGTTTCCTCTTCAGAAATTATGATTAGAAGCAGAACTAGAATTTGATAAGAACAGGATTCAATATTAATCATGATCAATCAAATCTAAAAATGGCTGAACCTACTCACATTTCTGTCAAATTCAGCACATCTGTAAATGCTGCTACACTATCTATAGTGCATACTTTGACCAACACCAGCTGTCAAGCGCACACTGTAGCGTACAGCGTATTTATCTCTATTTATATCCACCGTTCTGTGTCACTTGAGCTTGCACAGACGTACGAGAAAGAGTTCAACTGCTTATGTTGCTGGGAGGAGTAATTAATACCGTAGCATGTTAACTTGAACAGCGACTGGCCAAAATTGAATGACTAGCTGGTCTTTCATCAGCCTGCGTATCCAGTAAGGTTAGATAAACCTGGCAATAGGAGAGGTCAATCTGTCATCCAACTGCAAGTAAACAATTATTATAGCAGAAAAACACAACTTAACCACAGCTAAACAAGCCCTGCGTAACTGAATTAATTAGAAGAGGACATAAATATTTCTCTTTGTTAACTAAAATGCTGCAAAAATATTCAGTTTGACAACAAGAACGCATCAAATGATCATAGACACTGTGAAAACTTCATCTCTGAGATGCTGTTATGTCTTAACAATAATTTGGCCGGTCTGCCTAGTCAGTTCTGCAATCCTCACAAGATCCAGAATATTACAAGCTGAAGCCGCTGCAGCATCCTCAACCACTGCATATTTCCCTAAAAACATGCATTTATATGAGACAAATAGTTGTGGCTAATTTTCACAATGACAATACTGGGGCAAAATAATCAAGATAAATATATTTGTCAAAACCACACTGCCCTACTCACTCTGATGCTGTTGCAAGAGTAAATGCTGTTCATTCAGGGGGTTTTCTGCACAGAATATATGTATGCCCTGTGTGTCACAGCAGAGGTCAGGCCATTTACATGCTTTAGGCAACAACATGTTTGTAGACTTGCTTCTTCCTTATCTTGCTGAGGGTCGACCTAAAAGACTGAAAACCAGCTAGAATACTGATATTACATTATCGCTGAAATGCAGTGTTAATGAGATGGATTAAATTCTAGAGACATGGGGTGGTTTGGAGCAAGTTGTTTGTCATGAGTGTCGGTTACCACACTGTGATCAGCGGCCACTGTCTCCTTGGTGAACACAGACTAATCCTCCTTGTAATAGTCCTGCTTCGTAGGGAGCTAATTTGCTCAAGAGTGGTCTAAGAAAAATAATATTCTCATCCTCGGAAATCTTGGCAGTTTGCTACTCGCACATTATCAGATCTGTGTCTGCAAAATGGTTATTTTCAACTAAAGAATTAGCCTGCTTTGAGCTATGTAAAAAAAAAATTGTTTTCCCTCCCTGCTCCTGTGCGTCTCTTGCAGCACAGCAAACTAAACAAACACTTCTTAAGTTTTTGCTTTTGAAAATCCGTGCAATGTTTTGCAATTTTGTCATCAAGTCAGTAATGAAAATTATTAGTGTTTGCCCTTTTCTGGGTGAGGACAAAATATAATCAGATGTTGTGTGTGTATGGCTGCGTGCATGTGGTGTCTATTTATAAGCCAAGTGCCACCGGTCGACAAGATTCAGTGTGAAATAAGTTTAGAATGGAGAATCTACAACAAGGCCTTTTTTCCTAAGTTCCCTGCATTTCCATCACACCTGCATCTTTTTATGACTCCACTTCTGCGAAAGGGAGAGGGTGATGAAGAGGAGCGGGGCAGGTCACTGAGAGATGCTTTTTATTAAACTTTTCTGTCCCCCTAGCTTTTCTTTATGCACTGTTCTCTTAACTTTGATCTCATACATGTTCAAACTCCTCAAATTCCCCTAACCTAACCCACTGGGGGCATCCGGGTAGCGTAGCGGTCTGTTCCGTTGCCTACAAACACGGGGATCACCGGTTCGAATCCCTGCGTTACCTCCGGCTTGGTCAGGTATCCCTACAGACACAATTGGCTGCGTCTGCAGGTGGGAAGCCGGATGTGGGGATGTGTCCTGGTCACTGCTAGCGCCTCCTCTGGTCGGTCAGGGCACCTGTTCAGGGGGGAGGGGGAACTGGGAGAAATAGCGTGATCCTCCCACGCAGTACATCCCCCTGGAAAAACGCCTCACTGTCAGGTGAAAAGAAGCAGCTGGCAACTCCACATGTATTGTAGTCTGCAGCCCTCCCCGGATCGGCAGAGGGAGTGGAGCGGAGATCAGGATGGCTCGGAAGAGTGGGGTAATTGGTCGAGTACAATTGGGGAGAAAAAAAAAGGGGGGGGGGTCCACCAAAAAAAAAAATTCCCCTAACCTCTCCCTGCCTGCCGCCCAGTGCCTGCTGGGATAGGCTCCAGCATCCCTGCAGCCCTGAGAACAGAATAAGCGGTTTGGGTAATGGATGGATGGCACCGCCATTTCCAATATGACAAGTGTCTGGAGGATTGATTAGTGCTCCCTTAATTTTATTTATTTTTTTGGTATTTTTTTTAATAGCTTTATTTTATAGTGGAGGCAGACAGGAAAAGGGGAGAGATAGAGGGGTTCAAACATGCAACAAAGGTCACCAGCTGGGTTCGAACCGGAAACTGTTGCAGCCATGTGGCTCTCCTTCAATGTTGTTGAAAGACACATCATTTTCATAGGATAACGGGGTTTTATTATTTTCCACCCCATAGACACTCAGGGCTAATTGGATTGGCTTTGTACTGCGGTGACCAGACTGTGCCATTGATTCACTCCCTTGACAGCATTACTAACATTCAAAGGGTCAATTGATTTTCTTAAGAAGCGGGTATACTTTTGAAAAGTGCTATACAAATCAATGAAGAATGAATATATATGAACAACAAAATCTATCCATTTTTGCTGTGACTGGATCCTCAAAATGTCTTGAGGCTTTTTTTTCTTTTTTTTCTTTTTTTTTTTTCCTGCATTGACAAGGTGGAATTCCAGGTTTTTTGCCAGTGGCTTTCCATAAAAACTGATTTCCAGGGAAGAATGCGTAGAGTCAGCCAGGGATCTGATGTGTATGAGGCTGTTGGGTCTGAGCCTAGAGAAAGCTTGAGGGTCCTTGAGGTTTGCCGGCGTTCATCTGTGCAATTAAAGTTTCAAGTTTGAGAACTGCAGCACACACACACACACACACACACACACACACTGATCCCATGTAACTCCAGTTGCTCACACATACACAGAAAGGTTTACATACACTGTCACAAACGTAATCACAGGATAGACTGTTTTGGGGTTTTTTTCTGACCAGGGCGAACGCCAGACAGGTGGTTAGCAAAAACATCATATATCAACCAAATCGGTCACAGGAACTTTTAGCACACTCCTTCGCTCTTAAGAAAATAAGTATGTCCCGTTCCCCTTTCCATTCCCTTGTGTCTGTAATGGGCCTCCAATGAGATCCATGCATCTTTGAGAGGAGTTTCTGGAACATATCTGCAGGCTCTCGAGCTCTGCATGCACATCTGTGTGACCGCACACTTGCTTATATGTATATGTGAATTGTGAATGTTGTGTGTGTGTGCTGTGTTGTGTGACTACACTGCAGTGTCTCACCCTGTATTAGAGTTGGCAGGAGGATAAATGACGCCAGAGGAGGCAGCAGCTTTTGATTATGGCCCTGTGTGACTGGGTCACCGCCCAGACCTTGTGTGTGTGTGTGTGTGTGTGTGTGTGTGTGTGTGTGTGTGTGTGTGTGTGTGTGTGTGTGTGTGTAGGACAGAAATAGTTTCTCCACAAACGTGTGTTTTTGAGTTTTATTGCACTCAGAAGCAGAGCCCTGTTTTATGATTGGCTGGGTGCTATCGTGTCATCAGTTATCTTTCCATGTGCTGCTCCCATACAGGAAATGCCTGCCCTCTTAAAAAGTGCACTGAAGAATATAGATTTACAACCACTGACCACTGGGATGTCATTTCTGTCATTTTGAATAGGCCAGATTAGACAAGAACTTTAAATCCTCAAATGTGGACTTTAACTCCAGCATTCCCTTGCGGTGGAGTGAAAAGAAATGGATTGTTGATAATGTAGACAGTTGTTTAAATGTCATCATATTAACATATTAGTTTTCGTTAATCATAATCCCAACAGGTGATCAGTTAATAGATGATTTTGCACTAAACAACAGTGCATCGTTCATGAACACAATTTTTTTTTTTTACTGTGCTTGCAGGCCAACATGCCAGCTTTTTTTTTTCCCCAGCCAGAGACAGGAATAGATCACTCTAAATGATGCTGTGGAGGAAGTGGAGATTTGATTAGGATCTGGGAGATATCTCAGTCCATTTTTACTGTGACACACCATCTTCCTGTCCCCCCTACAGCGTCAGCAAGCATATATCCTGATTGAGAATGAAAAGCAAAAGCAAACTTTCCATCATCTATTTAAAAAAAAAAAAAAAAGAGATGAAAAAGATACACAGGCACACCTTTTCCCCTTATTTATGAGGTGATGGGGTGTAAATCCATCGGCTTGCAGGCAGTGGGAATTGGTGTTGTACTGATGTGTCTGTGTCAGAATCCTGCCCTCTGTTTCTCCTTTGCCTGTATGCTCATGTTTATGGAAGCAAATAATAGCCGTTTATCCCAGATGAACAATATCTGTAGAAACACGAGTGTTTGTGTGGGTGTGAGTATCAAGACATTTAATCAGAGTCCAGGTTTTGCCAGGCAACCACATGCTGCTGTGTTGCTGTTATGGGGTCCAGCTCAGCACACCATACCAGGTGCGGAGGGCTGCTGCAGTCAGCAGTGTTTGATGAGCGTTACTTAGCTCAGCCATGTGTGAAGACCAGGTTTTCGACCCTCACTGCTCCTTCTAGCGGGAGGGGAGGCAGGTGGAAACACACCCACACACAAGTTGCACATGCACACATACACACTCACACTCATGCAGAGTCATTCATAACCGTGTTGTTTGTTTTCACCCATGCGTCGTTCTTTAGGGCATTTTAGATTGGGCCACTATGTGTGTAGTGATGCTATTAAGCCACCTGACACGTAACCAAACACACCTCCAGCCAGATGTTAAGTCTTTTTTTTTCCTTTAACCTTTTAATTTTTTTTGAAAATGAAAAAAAGGCTGATTCATACATGGCCTTTTCAGTCAAAATATCTCCTTTTTGTTCAACTTCCTGTATATCATCAAAGGCCAGAGTTAATGTATCTGTATTGTAGATGTATCAGTCCATTTCCTGCCAGATCAATGCTGAACTGAATCCATCAAAACCCCGTCAAAGTGCTTTTAGTTGATAATTACCCTTATACACGACTCCATTAAATTAGAAGTATCATATTCGTGATCTGGGCAATCAGAGGATTGCTATCAACAGGGAAACAGCCTTAACAATTCACAACAGTAATTAAATTTACATCTTAGGATGACTTTTTGTTTCCACCGGTTACTGTTCAGCTTCATGTGACAGATGCTCAGGGACTTTCATTGCAATAACTTAGTCTAGTAGGATGTTTGTGCAAAAGCTCATGCAGTTATGTGCTCTGAGTGCTTTTTTTAACTAGGTGTTTGCAGTGTTTCCCTGTTTCTTTTTTATACATACATACATACATACATACATACATACATACATACATACATACATACATACATACATAAAACAATGTTGAAATTGAGAAGTTTGAGGTATCCAAGTAGCCTTGTAGTCTATTCCGTTGCCTACCAACACGGGGATCGCTGGTTTGAATCCCTGTGTTACCTCCAGCTTGGTCGGGCGACCCTACAGACACAATTGGCCATGTCTGAGGGTGGGAAGCTGGTTGTGGGTATGTGTCTTGGTTGCTGCACTAGCGCCTCCTCTGGTCGGTTGGGGCGCCTGTTCAGGGGGGGGGGGATAGCGTGATCCTCCCACACACTACGCTCCCTTGGTGAAACTCCTCACTGTCAGGTGAAAAGAAGCGGCTGGCGACTCCACAAGTATCGGAGGAGGCGTGTGGTAGTCTGCAGCCATAACCAGTTTTAAGAATGAGTTTCAACTTTTGCTGTGTATTTTGAGCACAAAATGAAAGAAGGCAAACAATCAGAGCCTGACACGCCTAATTCACTCAGTTAATTTTCCTCATCAGATTATTTGTCTCTATCTGGCGCGACATGCATTTGCTGCCTCCATGCCATTGTAATAATCTGAAACTATTTACCCACAATATACTTTTTATGAAATGCAATATATCAGGTCAGGGGTCTGAAGGCTTTCAGACAGATCTACATCCTCATCATCAGAATAATAACGTTTATTTACACGGCACTTTTTGAAAACCTGTTTTGCTTCACAGCAAAGTGAAATGGAAATATAAGAAAAGAAGTGCAGTTATGGGATGATTTATTGTTTTACTTTAAAAGCACTCCAAATTTTGTATGACAACATGATTTAGTAGTATAATTGACAGTAATAACTAACAGATGGGAAATACGTCATACTAATTGACGGTGCATTAAAGTGAGGCTCGATTGAGCAAGGATGTCCCATTTTGTTAAATGCCTGTTGCTTCGACTCCTCTCCCCTTGTGCTTCTGTTTGTGTTTTCACGTTTATTTGCGCAATTGTGACACGTCTATGCTGCTGGGAGGTGTTCGAGATGAAGGCAGACACGATTTTAGGTGATTAACACAGGCTTTGTTTAATAGTGTCTTTCATTTGGTCACTTGCACGGGCCGGTGGGCTGCTCTCCCGCGAGCCCCCCTCCCGCTCTCGGCTTGCAGCCAAGGCTAAACCTCCCCCACATCACCACAGTGATGTATGTGTTTGTTTGCAGATAGAGCGGGGAAGTGAGATGCAATCACAAGTGTTCACTCGAGACGCATGAGGAGACACATTCTAATGCCAGGTGTGAACTGACGTACTTAGAGCTGTCCACTTGTGATCGGATCACCCAAGACGCATGTTAATGCCAGGTCTAAACAGCCTCATAGATGAGAAGCACACCTGTTGTGTGACTTTGTGGCGAACACAATGACGGGATCATTTTTAATTGGAAGTGGGCCTAGACTGAAAATTTTCAATGAGTAGCTAATTTTACATATTTACATGATATCCTGATTGGCAGCTTATCATTGACATTGTAAAATAGGTGCTTTTGCAGCAGTCCAGCAGAGCTAAACTTTACTAGCCAGGCAAGAACCCAGAAATGCAAGCTGACACATCAGAAACACTTAAAGATTTGTATCTAAGGAATCATTTGTTTTAGCACATAAAAAGTCCCTCTGCAAAGCATTCCAAGTACAGGGAGCAGTGAACATTAATGTTTTTTCCCCCTAGTTCAGTCTGAGCTTTGGGTACAACAAACAAAGAAGTGTCTTGGGACCTCAGACTGTACTGAGCTCCATAACTCTTGAGTCACATAGATACATAGGTATGAAGGCATTACCTCTAAAATGGCCTTATAAATAAATATAAGCCAGTAACTCAAGTCTACGCATGAGAAGGGAAGTCCAGCTGGTTATAGCATACAAAATACAACGGTGAGTCAAATATCTACAATTTGTCACAAGTCTCAGTACCCCCTGATAAACCATGTCTAGTGACCTCAGACAGCGAGCGGACATTCATGTACAAGTCACCATAGTCAAGTAAAGCTAAGAAATTGGCAGAAACCAGCCGTTTCATTGCATCAAAAGAAAAGCAATGATTCTTTCTAAAATCAAAACCAAAATTTCGGCATTTTTCAGCATTTTTCCTAGCCCTAGAAAACGGCATCGACTGTTTTATCTGCCTTTAAAACAGGCTTGAGGTCACAATTGAGACTCAGCAGTGTTGAATGCTAATTGCAGTGTTCAAGAGCCTTATTGAGTGTTGTGACCTTGCAATAAATCACATCTGCATTAAAATGGAAATGAGTGTTTGTTACATTATGGCCAAGACTATTGATATAGATAGTAAATAAAAAAGGACCCGGTGCAGAACATTTAGGTGTTCTCCCTTGGGAATATTTAAAGATTTATGGGTAATCCCATTTAATTGGACACACTGAAACCTACCAGTGAGATAGTTGTCAAACCAGTCAACTGATTATAATAATAATTAAAAAAACAAAACTAAACCCCCCCCAATCGTAAATGCCTTGCAGCAGCATATATATTTAGATGCACACAAACACTTTTTGGAGGGGGTCACACCCTCACTCCTCCAAATCTACATAGGTGGTACAGTCAAACATGAGACATTCGTGAATAAATTAGAAGTCAGGCTCATGAGCTGCTTCTCATCTAAATGAATGAACGAGTGTATCAGAGACGTGAGATCGTGTCCAAATCAGCTGCCGATCGATAACGTCTATTTTGTTGCCAAAAATGTAACATGATTATATGCAGTATTTATACTCATTAACCATGTTTGATTTGACAAAAAAAGAAAAAACTTCCCCTCGATCGGCATCCGCTTTGTGGTGTTGGAGTCCTTTCTGTTGGAGGGTTTTCAGCTCAACAGACCACAACTGGAGAACAGCAGATTCCCATAATTCCCTATGCATGGCCTTACATAAACTACTTTTTATGTGAACGTCACAAAAGCATCAATTTAACTCAATAGACTTGAATACTGTGTCCCACTGAGCGTATCGGTTTTCAAACGGCAGGGCTGCACTGAGGCTTGGGCTGAAAATCCGCCAAACTAAGCTAACCGGCCCTAATCAGGCTAGCCTAATTTTTTTTGTAGTACTTAGTTGCTGAATACAGATTTGTTTTCACCCCTTTTGTAGAATTCCTAAAACCACCCAAAGTTGAGTCCACACACACACTGCCATATTGATAGTCCCCTCTGAAGCGTTGCCTTCAAGTGGACGTACTACTGTGCTGTGCTTGACGATTGGATAAACATGCATCAAGCATCTTAGCAGTTTTAAAGATGAAGCAGTATGGTTTGGTTGGGATTAAGAGTAAAGCTGTTATCTTGGGAAGAGCAGGACTGGTAATTAGTGCGGTCTGTGCTCTTCTTGCCCTTGGGTTAAACCCTGTCTGCTAGTTTTTGTTGAGCTTCATAAAGCAAATGGGACTCCTGCCAAGCTACCAAAGATGTGAAGAAGTCTTTTATATTTTGAGCCATTGTCTTGTCTTTTTTGTGGTTTTTTTGTATTTTTTTAAATCACAATAAGCCTTGATAGACTTGTAGCAACACGATTGTTAGCTAGTGTATTTGCATAAAAGTTCAATATCTGCAAATGGACCAAAGTGATGAACCAAAAAAAAAAAAGCTTTAACGCAGCAGTTACAGACACCTTGTGGAAGAGGTTTTGCTTTTTGTTTTCTTGACCCTGAACATATTTCACTCTGGCCTCACTCTTTGCAATTGTACATATCAAGCTCAATGTTAAGTACGCTGCCAAAAATCCTATGGGGATTTGTTCAGCAAGCTGCCAGTAAAGACACATAAGACCTCATTGTGGACTTTTTCCTTTTTTGCTTTGGGAGTCAGTTTCAGACAGCAATAAAGCCTCTTTCACTAAGCTACAGGCTGGAGAGATATAATACCAGTCCTTGAAGGAAACTGGCCCTGAAGTCCTTTCGTTTGTTCTCCTTCTTTCATTATTCTCTTGATTTTTCTCTCTCAAATATTGCTGAATTTCTTTTTTATGTCTCTCTTCATTTGACCAGTCTTTGTATAGCAAACTTATAACACCATTCAGCTTTTTGTTGTTGTTGTTTTTAAATGCCTCGCATTTGTAAGTCAGTTGATGTCACTTGCCTTGCAGCAGGTATGTGGTGGTTTAATGGGCTGTTGTATGTGCAGACGCTGGTGTGGCATGTGTTTCAGTCCACCATAGACACAAACCGCTTATGTAGATAGCCAGGAAAATGTAAAAAAAAAAAAGGGGGGGGGTCAGCCACATCATTGAATTGAGAGATTTAAGAGTCCCATGCAACAACACGCACATACACCACTCTCTCTTGAATCCTGGTACTTTCCAGCCCCGGTGATCTTAAGCGGTACATTTAGGCATTTGTACTCATTGCTCAGTCCAATAGGTTCCAAATGTCTGAACTTCATTTAGAGGAAATGGTGCATGTCAGCTCAGAGGGAGAGACAGAGCAAGAGAAGGAGTGAGAGAGACACAGAGCGCAGGGTGAGATGGAGGGTATCTACTGTACAGGAAGATTAAGAGTGGGAAGGCGAGAAAGAGATAAAGAGCACTGCAGTGTCCACATCACCATAAGGAGCTGTCACCATCAAGCCTCACTGGGAGCTACACAAAACAACACTGCAGTATCACGCCGAATACATACAACAAATGTGTTGGGCAAATAAATCTACCTATACATGTATTACAGGCAGGGAGGAAGGCAGACTGTAAACAGAAATATGTGTTGTATCTATGTCAGTTAGGCACATGTACTCTTTTTCATGTTTCTACATTACACACAAACCATACACACTCTCATAAGCCTTAGTTCCCCCCCACCCCCCCCTCTCTCTCACACTCTCTCTCTCTCTCTCTCTCTCTCACACACACACACACACACGTTCTCACTGATTCTTTCTCCCTGTTCTTTCTGCCATCTTCCTGACGGACCAAAGTAAACCTTGGATTCAATCTGCCTCAATTGCACAGTTACTAGAGGGAAATGTCTAGAGGGCAGCACACTGAACCACATTATTCATATCTCACATCCCACAGCAGGGAACACCAGCACATACACTCTCTCTCTCTCTCTCTCTCTCTCTCTCTCTCTCTCTCTCTCTCTCTCTCTCTCTCTCTCTCTCTCTCTGTCTCTCTCTCTCTCTCTCTCTCTCTCTCTCTCTCTCTCTCTCTCTCTCTCTCTCTCTCTCTCTCTCTCTCTCTCTCTCCTCTCTCTCTCTCTCTCTCTCTCTCTCCTCTCTCTCATCTCTTCTCTCTCTCTCTCTCTCTCTCTCTCTCATATGGTGCAAGGTAATGGCTGCCTTGACAACCAACCATTCCCAGAAGCACTACAGTCCTCATTTCCATCACTCATCAATATTCCACATAATGATCCACAGAAAAGTCTACAAACTCATTAGCAAGCAAGGGGGCAGTTTTCTGTCGAATTTTTTAATAGTTTGTGGTGCTTCATTTTTTCTGCAACTTTAGTGTTAAAATATTATAAGTAAAAACACTTTTTTCCACAATTTAATTTCGACTATTGCTTAAAGGCTGCCACTGTATTGATTTCTTTATCAAATCTGTCTCAACTTTTTCCAATGAAAAAAATAACATCAAATAATTTGTGATTATATTTGGGAATGAAAGCCAATCCTTGAACTAGCAGCTTAAAAGTGCAGTCCTGCAAATTGTTTTTGCTTGACTTAGTGACACCTATATGGTAATACCGCATCAGTGTTTGACCCATTCAGCCCTAATTTTAAATGGATCTCTGGATTCAGAGCACTGTTGGTGCTATTATGTCAAGCAACTTTCCCTACTGCCGTACAAAAAATGCATGATTTATTCTTAGTATAAAGGATAATTCTATTTATTTTTTACAGTTTTTACCACACGTGCATATTTGTTATGCGTTGTGGTAATCTTTTTATGAGCCTGTTGTCGTCCCACGGTATCATGTGTGGATGCTGTTGACAAAGCATCAATATATGACTTGCAAGGTATCCTTTGGGATATGTATGAATGCAGCAGGCCAGTGATGAATTCTAAGTGTGTAGGAGATGTGCTGGGTTAACCACTACTTACCTTAACCCTAAACCTAACCCCCCAACCTTAACTCTCAACTTAACCACCACCTAACCTGTATATATTAATAGTCGTATATCAGCATAGTCATAGTCGACACAAATTAAGCAGAAACAATCATGAACAAGAAAAAAACTCAAAAACAAAAAAAAAAGGAAAGGAAATGAAAAAAAAAAACAAAAGAGGAATGTGATTAGTGAGAAGACAGGATGCAGTACAGACAGGAATCTTGATCCCATGGTCGTCGGACAGTCCATAACAGGGGAACCTCAGTCCTGAAATGGGAGAGGAGAAACAGAGAGAGGCAAACAAAATGGAAACCTGTATCACCCATATGTCAGACAAAACAAATAGGTTAGAAGGGGGTTTGTTGTATTGAGATTTTATTGTATATGTTTACTGTTCATTTTATTGTTTGTTTTCTTACACACACACACACACATACACACACACACGTCTGTTAATGTGTGTGTCCGAAATATACCTTATAAACTGAACTAAAAATGGTGCACTGCTTTCAGTAAAAGTGTAGGGAGATTCTTGTCGGCAGGACTTGGAATTAATTGCTGAATTAGAAAGACTAGTAAATAGATTGAGAATTAGAAAACAGGATAATGATGGCCCTGTTTAGACCTGGTATCAACATGCGTCTTGGGTGATCCGATCACAGGTGGACAGCTCAAACTACAGGTGTGAATGCACACAGTGTCCTCAATGTGTCTTGAGATCCGATCGCTCAGGCCACATTTGGAGGTGGCCTGGGACACATTTGTCCACATCGCATTTGAAGTGTAAATGCACATGTGTCTCAGGCCACATTGAAGGACCGCCTAGTCCACTGACATCATCTGTGTAAGCAGTAGAAATAATGTCTGGAAGAAAGAATTCCTGTGTGATTCTACCGAGCGCAGTTGAACTGTAGAGGTGATGGAACAAATGCAAACTGAACTGCAAGTAGTTTATAACGCAGCTGTTTAGTGAATAAAAACACAGGTTGTCTACCTGACACTTGTTTCACCAAAGCCTCCTCAGGGTGTAGTTTTTTTTTTAACCTCATCTATAATTCTGATGCGCATCCGACCTACAACGGTGGAAAACCCCCCCTGCCCACTTGCATGTTCAAGTTCAACTTCAGGTTCAAGTTCATTTATCCACCGCAGTACAGAACCTGACCCTCTCAAAACCACTGGAATAATTAAGTAATCTCAGCCTGAACCGACATGATCCGATCGAGCCTGACAGGGTTCAGTTTGAGAATTACAAACTCCCCCTTTTTCTCCCCAATTGTATCCAGCCAATTACCCCACTCTTCCAAGTTGTCCTGATCACCCTCCACCCCCTCTGCTGATCCGGGGAGGGATGCAGATTACCACATATCTCCTCTGATACATGTGGAGTCGCCAGCTGCTTCTTTTCACCTGAGAGTGAGGAGTTTCGCCAGGGGGACGTCGCACGTGGGAGGATCAAGCTATTCCCCCTCCCCCCCAAACAGACACCCGACTGACCAGAGGAGGCCCTAGTGCAGCGACCAGGACATGTACCCACATCCAGCTTCCCACCCGCAGACACAGCCAATTGTGCCTCTAGGGACGCCTGACCAAGCTGGAGGTAACACGGGGATTCAAACCGCCGATCCCCGTGTTGGTATGCAGCGGAATAGACCGCCATGCTACCTAGACACCTAATAACAAGTTTTAAGAATGAGTTTCAACTTTTATTGTGTATTTTGAGCACAAAATGAAAGAAGGCAAACAATCAGAGCCTGACGCGCCTATTCACTCAGTTAAATTTCCTCATCAGATTATTTGTCTCTATCTGGCGCGACATGCATTTGCTGCCTCCATGCCATTGTAACAATGTGAAACTATTTACCCACAATATACTTTTTATGAAATGCAATATATCAGGTCAGGGGTCTGAAGACTTTAAGCCAGATCTTCATCAGAATAATAATGTTTGTATACACAGCACTTTTTAAAAACCTGTTCTGCATCACAGCAAAGTAGAATGGAAATAAAGGAAAAGAAATGCATTTATGGGATGATTTATTGTATTACTTTAAGAGCACTTCAAATTTTGTATGACAACATAATTTGGTAGTATAATTGACTGTAATAACTTACAGATGTGAAATACGTCATACTAATTGACAGTGCATTAAAGTGAGGCTCGAGTGAGCAAGAATGTCCCATTTTGTTACATGCCTATTGCTTCAACTCCTCTCTCCTTGTGCTTCTGTATGTGTTTATATGTTTTTATTTACTTGTTTATTTGCAATAATAATAATAATGATGATGATCAAAAACTTTAAATATATAGCACTTTTCTTAACAATGTTACGAAGTGCTTTACACAAGAAAGAAAACCAGACAAAGCAAAAATGAGAATAAGACCAAAGGACATAAACACAGAGGATGTAAAGACAATCAATGAATAAGACCAAAAAAATAAGAATAGAAATAAAAACAGTGTTAATAAGTAAAAACAAATATTAAACATTTCCAAAAGCTTTTACAAAGAAAAGTTTTTAGAAGAGATTTAAAAGATGCTAGCTATTTACGTGATTGTGACACTTCTATGCCACGGGGAGGGTTCGAGATGAAGGCAGACACTTAGGCGATTAACACAGGCTTTATTTGATAATGTCTTTCATTCGTTCACTCGCACAGGCTGGTGTGCTCTGGTACCAGAGCCATTTCCTCGCTCTCACCTGTTGGAGCGTGTGGCTCCCCTTTTCTCCGTGTCCCTTTACCACTGTGTTTCACCCAGCTTCACTGCGATATACGTATAAGGGACAGGTTGTTAGTTTGACACATTAGAGGCTGATCACTAATCAGCCCCCCTATCTTGTTTGCTCTCCCGTGAGCCACTTTCCCTCTCTCCGCTTGCAGCTGAGGCTAAACCACACTTCTCTACCATATTGATGTGTGTTTATTTGCATATACATATATATATGTAGATCGGGGAAGTGAGATCCAATCACAAATGATCTCTCGAGACGTGACATGTAGAGACGCATTCTAATGCCAGGTGTGAACTGACCTACTTAGAGCTGTCCACTTGTGATCAGATCACCCAAGACGCATGTTAATACCAGGTCTAAACAGGGTCAATGAAATGGCTCAGAATAAGGTCAGATTAACATAGAAGTAAATGACTAGTTGAAATATAATAAAGGAAAGATGGGTTTTCGCTTGAGATTTGCAAGAGTCTACAGAATCAGACTCTATTGTCAGCAGGGAGACTATTCCGAAGAAAGGGGACAGTAAGAAAAGGATCTGCAGGCCTTCAAACTTCTTTTTAACTTGGGGGCAGAGAAGGAGTTCTGAACTTTGGGAATGGTGGGCACATAAGGGGTACATAAGAATGTATGAGATCTGACAGATAAGATGGGGCAAGCCCATTAGGAGCACTTTAAAGTCAGGTCATAAATAGAATGCCAGTAAAGGTGGGCTAGAATTGTTGTGATGTGGTCTAATTTTCTAGATGTAATCAGGATTCTAACAGCAGCATTTTGTACCAATT
Source organism: Lampris incognitus (assembly GCF_029633865.1). NCBI lineage: Eukaryota > Metazoa > Chordata > Actinopteri > Lampriformes > Lampridae > Lampris > Lampris incognitus. The sequence goes on along the minus strand of NC_079214.1, from coordinate 22,822,524 downwards.
GAAGGTTTTTAGTGGTAGCCGGTGGCAGGCTGGAAAAGGACATCGCAATAATATAATCCAGATGTAACGAAAGTATGGATCAGGGTCTCAGCATCAGCCATGGACAAAATGGACCGAATTTTAGGAATATTTCGAAGGTAGAAAAAAAGGCAGTCTTTGTGATTTCTCTGATGTGAAATTCAAAAGACAAGGGAATAAAAAATAAGACTTGGTTGGCGATCACATAGTAGCCGATACCATTACTTGATTATATTGATGTCTGTGTTTAGCAGAGCCAACAACATTTTTTCTTCCAAAATTAAGAAGTTTGAAGTTAGATTACATTCAGTTTTTGACTGTAGAAAGACATTTGGGAGTGATCATCTAACCTTACAGTTACATACAACTGAGTGTCATCTGCATAGCCGTGGAAATTGATTCCATAGCTGTGTATAATCTGGCCAAAAAATGAAATGTAAAGGGAGAAAGCAAAGGACCATGAACTGAGCTCTGGGGAACTCCAAATTTCATTGCAGAAAATTTAGATGTAACATTACCATGGAAGACGCACTGTGTTCTCTAATATGTAGGACTTCAACTAGGACAGAGCCAGACCAGACACCTATGTAATTCTCAAGGTGGTCTAACAGTACCATGATCAATGGTGTCAAAAGCTGCGCTGAGATCATCGAGTAACGTTAGCACTGAGGTGGAATCAGATTCCATTGCAAGCAGGTCCCAGTAAAAAAAGATATCATTCATAACTGATAGGCTCAAAGGCAAAAGCTACAAAAATAAAACCCAGGTTATAAAAAAAAAGAGAGAGAGAGAGAGAGAGAAATATCCTTTAATATATTGAGCCAGTATTTGTTAGTTTAAGTCCTCTAGGTGCTCGGTCTGCTATATGTGCTTGTGAACCAAAATAACTTGGCTGCTATGGTGAAGGTGTAAAACACAATGAGCCATATCATTTTTTTCTTGGTAAGTTCTAGTTGACAATACCCATTAAAATGAATAAAGTCATTCAATATTTGGGTATTTGTGCATTAAATATTTTTCTAAATATGACAGCAAAAGAAAACATCAAAAACGGCTTGTTTTTTCATGTAAATCTTCAGTATTGAAGCTTTTAATTACAAATCATTCACTAATAATTTAGGCTAATGAGGGACTTGAACTCACAAACTCTTGGTCTGCTGTATAAAGCGAGAGGGACCTTGTCCACCCACTGTTATTAACATCCAATCAGCCCATGTGAATAGGATACTAATTTACTCGCTATCACAGTCCCCAGGGGGCCGATAGTTAGGCTTGACATGCCATGACACCCTAACAGTACAGTTTTTTCAAAGTGCGGTCAGTTGCTTATCAGAGAATGCACAGAAGCAGAGCCGCTCATAAAAATAAAAAAACACTGCCACTCCCATTCTCTCTCTCTCTCTGTCTGTCTCTGTCTGTCGTTCTCTCTCTCTCTCTGTGTCTCTTACACACACGCGCACACACACACACACACACACACACACACACACACACACACACAATGTTTCATTATACAGTTCTCCATCTTTCTCTCTCCACACATCACACACCACAATTACAGAGAGGACAAGGCCCGGGTCCTGTGCTTTCAGTGACCTTGTTCCAGGGCAGTTGGATGAGGTACTCTGTCTCCCCAGAAGATCAAATGATTTCTGCCAGACCCTCATTATCAGGCCTGGGAAGATCTGCAAGTGCTATATCTTGCTTCCATAGCTTAATAAGACCCTGTGTTGCTACTATACAAAGGGCTGATGTTTTTCCTTGTTTGAATAGTAAGACCAGAAATGTTTAATGCCATTTTCTTTTCGTTGCATTACCAAACAATGACTTTCATGTCGTTTTCTACTCATTTGACTGGAGAGTAAACTAAGTATCACCATTCTGTGAAAGGTTAATGGTTATTAGGGAAGGACCCAGAATATAAGTTTATCATGTGACAGATTATTCCGTCCTCCAGTTAGATATGCCTGGCTGATTTAGACAGCTTATCGGTCAAATGTGACGTCACACAGATCATTTCCCCGATTGTATTTCAAGTCATCTTTTGCTAGGCTTTGCTAAACTTGATATCGGTTACCTTTGTTTTTCAGTGAGTTTTCGTTGGTTAACAGGAGCACATGTGGGCTACATTTCAGCGCATCTTAGTGGAGTGGGTGGCTCTGCCTCTATTTGAGAAGCCTTTTGTTGTTTCCCTATTTCTGTTCATTTTTAAGTTTTAATTTCATTTTTTTTTAATTTCGCGTTTTTATTCAGTATTTATTGTTCAAATGTCTTTATGCCTTATGCAGAGGACTTTGAGTTGCCTTTGTGCATGACATGTGCTACAACAAATAAATGTGCATTGTCTATGTTTTTGAACGAGCATTGTGACACACTTTTAAAATGCCTGTAACTCCTTTGCTCCTTCCTCAGTTCCTCCATGGTTTGTCAAGCGGCCAGCCAACATTTATGCCCATGAATCCATGGACATCATCTTTGAGTGTGAGGTGACAGGCTCTCCGGCACCCACCGTCAAATGGGTCAAGAATGGTGATGCTGTCATCCCCAGTGACTACTTTAAAATAATTGTAAGATCATAGAGCTGATGTCTCTATAATGCTACGTTCAGACCAAAGGCGGCGAGAGAGTTCGCGCCGCTTTGTTCGCCCGTGTTTGGCCGCCAGGTGTGTTCGAACAGAACGCGAATTCGCTGTGTTGACGTCACAACAAGCAGTCTAGTTACACCGACGCTGCTAGCAAGTTTGCTAGACCGCACACAACAAATACCACACACGAGCAGTTTGTGTTTACTTGTGATCATCATGGATGAGCGACAGAGATCAGTTGCAGTGGCTCTGCTTTATATCATCTTGCGCCGCCAAAACCAGCGTCAGCGGTCGGTTTGGGTTCATAGCATAAACCGGAGACGTGCCCAGCCTGGCGAATTTCACCGGCTCGTTCAGGAATTGTGTTTGGATGGCGTCCGAAAAGAATTCTGGGTAGGGGGCGTGTATTCTTTCCCAACATGAAGGCGGGTTCTAACCCTACTTGAAGGTGATTGGCTATCGCCTAGCGAAATATTCGCCCAAGTTGGACATTTTTGAACTCCCGCAAAGGCGCGTTCGTCGCTCGATTCGCCCAATTCGCGCCGCCCGTAATTTCGCAACGAATTATTCCGCCCATTCGCCTCCACCCATTGACTTTGCATGCATTTGCGCCGCCCAAAAAATTCGCGCCGCCTTTGGTCTGAACGTAGCAAAACAGTAACTCTCCCCCTTCACTGAGAATGTCCCACAATGTCACAGCTATAGAATATTGAGTTTAATAATCATAACTAACATAATGTACAATATAAAAACATTACTAATTATAACACGACTTTCTTTCATTCTTTCTTTCTGCCAACCAGAAGGAGCACAACCTTCAGGTTCTGGGTCTGGTCAAATCAGATGAGGGCTTCTACCAGTGCCTTGCAGAGAACGATGCTGGCAACATCCAGTCCAGCGCCCAGCTGATCATCCTGGAGCATGGTACGGCAATCTATCTCCAGTGGGGGGCTGGGCCAAGTTCCATCCCACTGAGCCACCCCTACCCCCTCACTCACTACTCCCCCTCCTAGATCCAACACACTTTTCTTGGTTTGTAAACAAATGGATGGATTTGAGTAGAGGCCATGCACAGCATCGTTGAAGGAGAGTGAGTGGGCATGCCTGTTGAGCGGTGTAATGGAATGGATCCATGGGGGAGAGGGTCAGTGTACAATTTTAGAAGACCTGAAGGGAGTAGAATAGAGGGAAATGAGAGATGTGAAGAGATGTTTGATATGCACACAGTCCATTCCGCATCCAGTCTTAAAGAAGTGCAGTATGTAGAACCTAATCCCGAACTAAGCGTCTGCAGAGATTGAACCTGCATAGCTGAATTAGAGGGACTGCCATGAATTCTTGAGTTCTGTAGGGCCATCTTAAAAGCTGGCCTCACTGAGACTAACTGCCTAGGAATATCAGAGCCCAGGATACAAGCACTGCAAAAGACGAGTTATAATAGAAGAGATGCAAATATACACCACAAGGTTTTATAAAGGACTTCGACATGAAAAATAGAAGGGCAGGGTAGAGCGGTGCAGCCTATGAGACTGAAAGTCCCTTACTGAGTGACTGAAAACCCATTATTGTAACACGCATGCACAAAAGGCCAGAATTACACCATTAGGGGGAGCAGTACACACACAGCAGTGGGAAAAGTGAGCATCTATCTGCCTTTGCTGCAGTCTAGAAATCAACAGTGGATTGATATGTTTGTGAATACTTCACTTTTAAACAATACACCGGCTTGATAAAACAATCTTGTAATTTTTGCTGATAAAAGTAATCATTTTATTGCACAGATTGGTAAGTTGTGGTAAGATTGGTAAGTGTGGTAAATGCACACATGCATTTAGTTTGGAAAACATTGAAGAATAGGGCCGGCCAGGTTACCTGGCCCCAATCGATTCTGTTTGACATGAGTTGAAGAAAAACAGGCTGAATTGCCAAGGCAGCTGGCCTTGTACAAATGGCAGGCCTTAGTATGGCTTCAGAGAGAAGAATCTGTGCTTAATCTATAAATCTATAAATATCACAAAGGATTTTTTTTTTTACGCATGCATTCATCTCAGCAAAGGACTTGCATACTTTGCCTCTCTAGAGAACCTCAGTGGATGGATGGATTGCATTTATATAACGCTTTTCTAGCTGCAATGGACACGGTATAATAACAGCTGCTAATACTGACACTTCCAGTGGATGGATATCTAATTTTCTCATTTTAGTTCAATCAGTTGTACAGTGAGCTCTTGAGTCTCACACAGTGAATTTGCAAGGTGGTCGATATCCCACTGAAATGGTTTCTACTGTCCTCTAAATTACTGAATTTTCCATTTTTATCAATCTGTTGAGTGGCAAAATAATTTTTTCCCGCTTTACACTGATTTCTGTTCAGTGGAATGAGTCACAACTCCGGAGATGCAACCACGAGTATCTGTTTAAAATAAGCCCGGTCTCCTCTCGCTATCGTGCTTTGTGGATACAGTTCTATATTTAATTGAGATGAGTAAAAAATCAAGTCTCTCTAGAATTTTTTCCTCCAAACAAATAATTATTACAGTTCTCTCCTTCATTCTCTCATCTCCCCTCATTTCTTTGTGGTGTTGCAGCCTTTAGAGACATACAGACAGCCTATAGCCATCTGCCACCTTTACGTTCTCCCTGTCTCCCTCCCTTTCCGTGTCTACCATCGCCACCTGCTCGCTGCCCCTTTGAGAGTCCATTCCACCATGTGGAGGCTTGTGCTGTCCGGAGTATGCCCTCACATGCATTAGCGTACACACATGCACACACACACTATCCCTCTTCCCTTCTGGGATCTGTGTCTACCTTTCACCCCTCCCCCCACCCCATCCAGTGCCAATGCGAGTCTCTTCCCCCCCACCCCCCATCCCCACCCCCTTTGTCAGGTAGTTCGCTCACACCTGCCAGGCTTAAATCACCATGAATCTGGGTCAGGAAAAAGACCCGGTCAGTGTGGGTCTGCCTGCTGTTGCATCGCAGTGGAAGCAAGACCAGCCAAGGATCTGCCTGTAGAGATAAAGCTGTCATCAACCAACAGGGAAACAAATGGAGCTGTGTGATTTAAACACCAGCACCGGCAAGTTTTCTAATATTCATTAGTGCTCATAATCTTTGTTTATTGACTCTGCCAGCTGTACTGAAATGTAGCTCCAATTATTCCCACTTGTGGGCAGTTGGGACGGAAAAGGTCAATTGTTGGATGGTAGCATATATATGTTGACAGCTAATAATTGGGATGTGTGTTCTTTGTCAGTATTCATATGTTTGAACTCTGGGTAGCACAGCTTACGATGTCAAGACAAATGGTACACTGAGCACATTTAATGAAAGAAACAGAAGAAAAGGCTTAAAATTCAGCATTGTCACATCAAGAATTTAAAACCTCTAAAAGCCCCTGAGCTTTTGGGGTTTGCAAAAATAGAATGAAAATTGCTGTCTGGAACATATTTCCTGGGCCTGCTGCAGGAGTGTGTATGTACAATGGGTCAAATAGTTGTGAACAGATGTAAGTAAATAAGGGAATAAAAGCCAGAAGTTAACCTCAGGGCACCTAATTATGCAATATAAGGCAGGCCAAGTCAGTGCCACTTATTTCCCCTTGTAAAGGTACTACTTTCAAACCTGTCCTCTTCAAGAATTAGTTGGGTTTTTTTTAAGGTTGAGTTAAAAAAGAAAAAAACCTGTTGCGAGAGCAATGCAGATTTTTTTGGATTTGTGAGAGGCAAAATGACAAGTAGTAACCCAGATGATCTGGGTTTGTTTTCCCTAAAAATAAATGCTAAATAACTGAATAAAAGTGAGGGCATTTGCTTATTACAATTATCTTTGGTCATATTTTATCCCCCTCAGAGATGCATGACAGTAATAAGTTTTGCTCTGCACAGTTATTTGTCGCCAGGCGCAGTGGTTAGCGCGGTCGCCACACAGCAAGAAAATCCTGGGTTTGAACCCCAGAGTTGTCTATCTTGGGGATCGTCCCGGGGCATCCTCTGTGTGGAGTTAACATGTTCTCCCCATGTTTGCGTGTGTTTCCTCTGGGTACTCCGGTCTCCTCCCACAGTCCAAAGACATGTAGGTCAGGTGAATCGGCCTTACTAAATTGTCCCTAGGTGTGAATGTGTCGGCCCTGTGATGGACTGGCGGCCAGTCCAGGGTGTCTCCCCACCTGCCGCCCAATGCCTGCTGTGATAGGCTCCAGCATCCCCGCGACCCCGATTGGGATAAGCGGCTTGAATAATGGATAATGGATAGTTATTTGTCCATTGGATTTTGAAGTCTGTCTACATTACAGACCTAGGTTGTTATTGTCAGAACAAATACAAAGTTAAGGAGTTTAGTCACCGGCAAACTATGGGCTATTTAAAGAACCGTCGTTGCGTCACCAGCTATAGGTCAAGTAAAGCAACAATCTCTTACCTGCTCCTCTAGGCATGATTATAAGAAGCATCTGTGTAAGATTGTGAAGCCCAATTTGTGCTTTTAGAGGAAATGTACCATTTCTCTCAACTTTCAGGTTGTGAACTGCTAGGTACTCTCTTAACTGGGTTGTGATCTTTTAGTAGAAAGCAAGAACACTGTTGGAGGCTTTACTTGAACTTGATTGAAGGTGCTCTGTCCATAGAATATGTAAAATGGTCTCGTGATAGGTCTGTAGTTTGCAGTGCTTTGAAGGGTAAAACACAACTTCAAACAAATCAGAATTTATTCAAAATATGGTTTGTCTTTAATGAGAGTATTTTGCTGCTTTGTTACTCAAGGAGAAGTGATTTCTGATTTAATATTTAAGTCCTGCTGTATTCTTCGGTCCTTTCAGGGTTGTTCTTGCTTTTGCAGACGTAGCAGAGGTTATCGCTGTGGTTTTATGTTATATTCCCTCAGCTTCAAAGCAAAAGACAAACCTAATCTACAGGTCTTTGGATAGTCTGTATCACTGCCTACTAAAGACGGATACCTTTGGCATCTGATGAGACAGGAAATTGTAAGCGGCATAATTTGGTTGCTGCAAAAGTTGGCTGCTGCATTTCCTTTAAAGCCTGTATGCATGCTTCAGTAGCTGTTTACATGTGGTTAAATGATCTGATGGCAATCTGACTGATGGCTCAAACGGAAAGCTCAACCTTAAATAAACACCTAAATTGGAAGAGAGTTATCTGATCGGCATGCACCTTTTGACGATCTGTCCAACCAGCCATACAATCAGTTGAGTCTGACTACTTTCTCAAGACAGTATGATTGTGTACTTTTTGTGTGCATAAGCATTTGTGTCATGCTATCGACAAGTAACAACAAACGTGGTGGGTTGTGGTAAGAACTGGTTAGTGGAAGGGATAAACTTTATGCTCCAAACTTTGAAAGACTTCAGCATAGTCGAGCTTACTACTATAGCCTATTTCTGTTTTAATTAGATAGAAGAGGCACAGGTGCACTTCCTCACAAAACACATTATGATATAAATTGGTATTATCTCATTTAATCTCCTTTTTAATCTCATTTAATATTGGTTTGTCTACATCTGTATTGACCGGACTCATCATGGTAACTTGACTCTATGTTCGGACTACACATATTGCACAAAAAACAGATACTCTAGGGGGGCGACCGGGCTGCATTGCAGTCTATTCTGTTGCCTACCAACACGGGGATCGCCAGTTTGAATCCCCGTGTTACCTCCGGCTTGATCGGGCGTCCCTACAGATAACAGTTGGCCATGTCTGCGGGTGGGAAGCCGGATGTGTGTGTGTGTCCTGGTCGCTGCAGTAGCACCTCCTCTGGTTGGTCGGGGCACCTGTTGGGGGGGGGGGGGGGAATAACGTGATCCTCCCACACGCTACGTCCCCCTGGTGAAACTCCTCCCTGTCAGGTGAAAAGAAGCGGCTGGCGACTCCACATGTATCGGAGGAGGCATGTGGTAAGTTTGCAGCCCTCCCCGGATCGGCAGAGGGGGTGGAGCAGAGACCGGGACAGCTCAGAAGAGTGTTGGCCTGGTGCAGTTGGGGAGAAGGGGGGGGAGGCGGATACTTTGAATGGATTGCCACATTTGGTGTACGTGTAAACAGTTCATCTGGAATCTTCAGTCAGATGAAGTTCATTCAGATAGAAGAAAATCTCTGCATGTAAACATAGATATTGATGTGCATCTCCATATAAGTGTCCATAGTCTTAAACCAAAAGCTCAGTGACAGTCACAGCTACGGCACGCTCCCAAGATGCCCGCTTGTTAATGACAGCAAGATGAAAAAGACAGTGGCAAATATGAACTCGGCTGTAGATCCGCTGCTAGGATTGTTGTCAACAGAGAGACAACCAGCAAGAGAGTAGAGCCACTCAGTTTTCCTTTTGCCTTTAAAGTTTGTTTAGAGCTTTTTTCCCCTCCTGTGTACATAAATTCAAGAGATGCACTCTCATTTGCATGTGAATGCTTATTTTTGTCCGTTTGGTATGCTGAGGATCCAATTTGTGAATGGTCCTTTTTTCGGATTGCCTACCGCCCACTTCTCCTCTCTCCCAGCTTACATAAAAGATGTTTTGACGGTTTGGCTCCTTGTGGCAAAGCCCAGCTCTTCATTCCAGTCTGAACTCTCAACTCTTATGCTGCTGTTGCCCAGGCTGACGGAAGTATGGAAGTTAATTGAGTTAAATTGAGCAAAATTCAACCAACTTCAGATGAGACGTGTGTGTGTGTGTGTGTGTGTGTGTGTGTGTGTGTGTGTGTGTGTGTGTGTGTGTGTGTGTACATAAATGAAATAGTTGGAGTTACTGTCTTTTGCTGAACTTAATGACTGTTTTTTTTTTTTGGACACCCCCCCCCCCCTTTTCTCCCCAATTGTATCCGGCAAATTATCCCACTCTTCCGGGCCATCCCGGGCTCTGCTCCACCCCCTCTGCTGATCCGGGGAGGGCTGCAGACTACCACATGCCTCCTCCGGTACATGTGGAGTCGCCAGCAACTTCTTTTCACCTGACAGTGAGGGGTTTCGCCAGGGGGACGTAGCACGTGGGAGGATCATGCTATTCCCCTCAGTTCCCCCTCCCCCCTGAACAGACGCCCCAACCAACCAGAGGAGGCGCTAGTGCAGCGACCAGGACGCATACCCACATCCGGCTTCCCACCCGCAGACACAGCCAATTGTGTTTGTAGGGATGCCCGACCAAGCCGGAGGTAACACGGGGATTTGAACCGGCGATCCCTGTGTTGGTAGGCAACGGAATAGACCGCTACGCTACCCGGACACCCAACTTACTGACTTTTGGCTTTTTTGCTGGTGCTACGATTTCACTTTATGATAGCAGAATTGAAATTGGCCACAACATCAGAGCTCACAATCAGTTAAATCTGTTCAGCCATCATTAAAGCCAAGGCTTGGACAGGCAAGCTGTCTTCTTCAGTTACCGGTTTTATACTGTCCCATCTTTTGTGTATCACTCCGCTCTGTCTCTTTCGCCTTCCGTTCTTATCTTTCTTTTTCTTCCTTCTTCGTCTTATTTCTGACCTGTTCCCCTCCATCATTCATTCAAACTTCATCTCAGACTCTGGGCCCAGATAGGACAGGACATTGCATACATCCTTACTCTCACTGTTCATCTTTTATCCAGTGCTGCCATTCTGATGCTTCTTTTATCCAGGCTGTCATTAGTGTTCTCCCACACCAGAATGCTGACAGGGGAAAGAACAGCCCTGTCTTCTTGTCACATCACCGGCACCTGGCCCCGACTGAGAGATGGAGGTGCCTAATCACTACCTGAGTACTCCCCCATAGCTGGTTTTCCTCCTTCTCTATCTATGTGTACGGGTGTTATGAGTACTGGCATGACAAATTAAAATCAGCTGTCTCCAAGAAGCAAGCTTGACAAAACGGCAGGTCACCTGTGTGTGTGTGTGGGGGGGGGGGCTGTGAGGATGTTGAGGAAAGTGGTATTTAAACATCAGCCTATTTGCAAATGAAGTACAGATTCATCAGGACTAGAGAATTATGTTGAAATGATGTTAAGTTGAAAGACACAGTCTGAGATTAAAGGAGGGTAATTGTCAAATCATGGTGTTATTGGTTTGATGCAGCTGAGAAGTGCAATGCAGCGGCGGGGTGCCAAGCATTAAGACAAAGACTTGCTGTGATATAAAATGTAAGTAGATCGTTGCAAGATAGTGCTGAATAGTATTGATGAAAGTCAAGATGGGCATAAACTGGGACAGTGTTGTGCTTAACAGAGCAAAAAGAAAAGAAAAAAAATTCTGTGGAAAAGAATCACCCATAAACCTTTTAGCATATTTGTATCAGACAAGCAGTAGCATTTATATGCCTCCACTGTAACATCCTACCAAAATTATTCCTTATTCAAATTGTGAGGAGGGAGTAGGCTGCTGCTGAAAGCTCCTTCCCTCGACCCAAAACACCAGTAAAAGCTCAGGCTATCTATCTTAGGGGAATACAGCCTGCTCCATCATCCACGAGCAGGGTCAGCAAGAGGCCAGCAGCCGCCGAGAGTGTGTGTGTGTGTGTGTGCGTGTGCGTGCGTGCGTGTGTGCATGCGTGCGTGTGCGCGCATAGTGCATCAGCATCAGGAATTTTTAATGTGCTTTCTTGACAGCAGACACCAAAGTCAGATAGTGCCGGTAAACACACATTCTTTCTTCGTGGCAGAAAAGGCCAGGGCCTCATAATTTCTCAGGGTGTCAGTATTGGCTTTTTTTTTTTTTCATGACTGGTCCTAACTGTTTTTGCTCGGTTTTTTTTTTGTTTTGTTTTTTGTCTTCCTTATTGGCCTGTGCTTACCATCATCATGTCGATGCCTTAGGCTCGAAGCCACCCTTCTTGTCGCCCTACTACTTCTTGCCCAGGTTTTCCAATTGCTTTTCCATTAGTGATGGCACAGCAGTACAGCGTAGCGTAGCAGCAATACCAGCTGGGATGGCAGGAATGGGAGCTGTGAAGAAATTGACCTGTTTTTCCTTCTGTGCCCAGTTAGTTGACATGTTTAAGATACCTCAGAGAAGTAAATAAATCAAAAAATTTTTACATTTATTTCTGATTTTTCCCTTTTTCTCCCAAAGTAGTGGCCAATCGATCCCTATTTTAGTTCAAACACCCACCCTCGTACTGCATGCGTTCGCCAACTGCATCTCTCCGGCCGGCCGTCGCGAAGGAGACGCCTCGCCACTTTCGTGACACGGCGAATTCAAGCCGAACCACTGCTTTTTCCGACACACACAGAGACGCGTTCATGTGACGAACACAAGCCGACTCCGCCCCCCTCCCGAAGACAGCGTTGCCAATTATTGCTGCTTCATCGAGTCCGGCCATAGTCGGATCTGACGAGACCGAGGCGCGAATCCCGGTCCCCAGTGGGCAACTGTATCGACACAAAACTGATGCTTAGACCGCTACACCACCGCGGACCCTAAATAAATCAATTTGACTGAAAAATGATTCATAAAATGAATTAATGAATGATTTATTTCGAACATGTAAATGATCCAGATATAATATACAGATAAGCCATAGCCAATAATCTGAAGTGATAAACAAATCCACACATCAAACTCCGCGAACAAATCTCCGTATGCATCAGATTATTTCTTAACGTGCTCGAAAAGGAGTAAGAGGAAATATACCCTTATTTTGTCCTACCCCTTCTCACCTACTCTTAAGTTAATTCAGCTACTATACATTTCAAACCTAATTCTCACTGTACTGTAAAGTTCAAATTCAACTATTCATAAAATAATAAAATAAATAATAATTAAATAATATATAACCTCATTAAATGAAGCACTCAATGGCAGGTAAAGTGCCCAACAAACAGGAGCAAAGTAATCCAGTGATTCAAGTAATTCTTTAATGGACAGTACAAGCCTGTTTCATGCCATAAGCGATCAACAGACGTCAATGAGTTATAATATATATAATGAAATATTCATTAATTAGGCAGCATGGTGGCACAGTGGTTAGCGCAGTCGCCTCACAACAAGAAGGTTCTGGGTTCGAGACCCAGGGTAGTCCAACCTTGGGGTCGTCCCGGGTCATCCTCTGTGTGGAGTTTGCATGTTCTCCCCGTGTCTGCATGGATTTCCTCTGGGTACTCCGGTTTCCTCCCACAGTCCAAAGACATGTAGGTCAGATGAATCGGCCATACTAAAATTGCCCCTAGGTATGAGGAGGCATGTGGTAAGTCTGTAGCCCTCCCCAGATCAGCAGAGGGGCTGGAGCAGTGACCGGGACGGCTCGAAAGAGTGGGTTAATTGGCCGGATACAATCGGGGAGAAAATCAAAAATATAAAAGATAGGTAGGCCTAACACAAAGTCAGCCTGCAAGGTGGAATTATAAATTATGAATGAAACCTTCATGACTCATACTGGATCAGTTATGGCATATCTACAGACTGTCTGTAGCTTTGTAATGAATGTGTCATGTAATGCAGTCAGTGTAAATCGTTACTGATTAATCTCAATGAAATACAGTTGGGAGATTGTGTGGAGTTGATGGTCGAATTGAGGTGATAACAGTAAGAGTAGAGATCCTTTATCAACAACATTTCCACCACACAACCAAGACTAACCTTAAGACTCATAACAGCATATCACATGGCCATGGGATTGGCCATAGCAGAGGCCCAAACAGTCTCACAAAAAAAAACACAAAAAAAACCCCCAGAAGGGTGCTATTGTTATCACAAATAGCTACACTACAGCAGTTACAGCACATCTGCTCGAATAATAAAACAGATGGTGTCATTCTGTTTTGATCAGTATACTTATATTCATGAATTCTTGTGATCATGTGTTACGGCCACGGGTAAGATGCCCATGGGCAAACACCCCATCACGTAGCTTACATCTGTTAGACACACTAGGTTAGCAGCAGTTGCCACCTTTTTGTCTTTAGGTTTGGTGCTTTTCAGCACTGTCAAGGGTGGGTTACTTTTGTTAATAGTTTGTTTTGGCAACCGTTCGGTTCCCTTGTCCTGTCATTGTTAATAAATATATTTATTATATCTATACGTTTATGTCTCACTGTGTTGCACCCTCACCTCACTGTTACTCAGTACACTAATAGTTGCACCCTCTCCAGACCGAGGGTCGTAACATCGTGTATATGAACTTGAGATCAGGAAACAGTAGGTTTTACATGTGCTTTTATTATTCCAGTCAGTATTGGAATAAATTCAGCCATTTGGCTAAATATGTTCATATTAGAATTAGGTTAAAATGGAGAGTCCCAGACACAGCATTTTAACCTAAATAAAACACACACGTGCACGCACACACAGACAAGGGAGCGTGTTTCTTTTGCAACGTGTTCGTACAGTTTGGTGATTACTGAGTGTTTCCTCACCGAGAGCTGTAGGGTGCTGAAGTGGCTGTAGCCCAGATTGATTGTGTGAAATCACTCCTTGTCAAACTGCTGTTTACACAGGCCTTGATGGCAAAGTAAGTATTTGGACAGTGGCCCCGTCTCTCAGGGATTGTGTTGAGGGTAAGTAAGGTTGGGTGTGTGTATTTATTTCCAAGGCCAAGCCTTTCCACTGTAGGTTTGGTTGGTTTATATTCTCTAGATCACAGTGGAAGGCATTTTATGTGTTATACACAGTCACCTAACTGCCCTCACTGCAAAACAATACAGGTGCCTATTCTGCACTGGCTTGGGTATGGAAAGGGAAAACAAGGCTTAAAATAACCTACACCACCTATGTCAGCTCGCTGCTTTCCCATTGTCAACACCAGGAAGAGTCTTGCCCATGCACATGCGTGACCTGCCTTTCTCTGACGTGCTCCGTTTTTCACACCTCACAAGCACACACACCCTAATTCAGGATGTGTCTGTCGCACATCCACCAATACACGCACTCATCCAGGATGCTGGGTTGCTGTTTTTGGGACACAGGACAGTCCCCAGGGCTTACTTTCAGGGCTTCAATTAGCTGTAATGGCTGGAAGGGCCACGTGGCACAAAAAGACCACTTTCCTCCACGCCCTTCCTACCACTGGGGTGTCTGATCCCTTTGGGTGGTGCGGGCCAAGCAAGGGCTTCCTCTCTCCTAATGGCATCCCCCGCTGTGATTCCTATATTTAAAAGCTAAAGCAGGACAAGCCAGCAACATCACAGCAGGTTGTAGGGAGCTAACTGCACACTAGCTTGATGTTATATCTGCTCGACCATGGGAGTAGACTTGGTTGGGTTGCAGGAGTATGATTAGCTGAACTGTTGTTCTCTAATTCCCCGTGGAGGGGGCGACCTCTCCTGCTTCTGCAAACATTCCATTTGACCTTTTCAGTTCTTTCTGCTCGGCTACAGCTTGCCATACATCGCACACAAATGTTTCAAAAGCACACACACGTGCACAGAGAACAAAAAAAATCAGTTATTTCAGACTTGCGTAATTTCATTTGAAAGGTTCGGTTTTTATTGTTATACCTCCAAGGTAGTAAGAGAGTCGGGCTGTGCAGGGTTCAAGGCAGCGTTGTTGTGCAGTTTCCTGTCAGGGGAACACTGGAGGTGTGCAGCATGGCATCGCTGGCTGTTTTGATCTGCATGAAAGGAGAGTCTAAGAGGCCTTGTTTTCCATTGCCGGCCTGCTTGCGGAGCACTTGATGCACATGTCGCAGATTTTTCGAAGGGGGTAAATTCAGAGGGGAGGTGGGGTTTACATTACAAGCTGTGGTCACACATCTTCATTTACGTACCGAGTTCAGGTAAAGCAGCTGGTGGCCTCATGATTGTGTATGTTTAAGAAAGGCATTCAGGGAAATAAAACAATCGCACCCAAATGAGCTCAACAGTGGCTAACAGATCCAGGGACTACATGTTTCTGATAGTCGAGGGATGCCGTATGTACACATGGCGGGCGGTAAATTATTCATGGACCGTAGCCTACTCCATTCAGTTACTGTCAGCTTAACCAAATCAAGGCGTTCATTTTGCCCTGGTTAGGGTTCATTTGAGCTGACCCATACTGTAGGTTTCCTGATTTTTGTCTTGCGTTCTCCATGTAGACCTTAAACACCACCCCTAGCACATCCCCAACACATACATACACAATATCTTTGTTTTGGTTTTCTGCAAAGAGTCAATATAGCAGGGATCTTAAGGTTTCTATGGATGCCACATTATGCACAGAGTGTAAACTGCTGAAAGGACACCAAAAAGGAAAGATACACAAAGGCCTGCCAGCTTTCCATTCCGGTGTCTGCTACTTGTTAGGGGCGTCCGGGTAGTGTGGCGGTCTATTCTGTTGCCTACCAACACGGGCATCGCTGGTTCAAATCCCCGTATTACCTCCAGCTTGCTCAGGCGTCCCTATAGACACAATCAGCCGTGTCTGCGAGTGGGAAGCCGGATGTGGGTGTGTGTCCTGGTTGCTACACTAGCGCCTCCTCTGGTTGGTTGGGGCACCTGTTCGGGGGGGGGGGCTGGAGGGAATAGCGTGATCCTCCCACGCGCTATGTCCCCCCGGCGAAACTCCTCACTGTCAGATGAAAAGAAGCGGCTGGTGACTCCACATCTACCGGAGGAGGCATGTGGTAGTCTGCTGCCCTGCCCGGATCAGCAGAGGGGGTGGAGCAGTGACCGGGATGGCTTGAAAGAGTGGGGTAATTGGCCGCATACAATTGGGGAGAAAAAGGTGGCCAAAAAAAAAAAGTGTCTGCTACTTGTTGATTTGTGCCTTCTGAGGAATTGAGAAGTTTTGGATTTGATTTTGGCTTGGGGGAAAAAAACAAAAAAACAAAATTGTTGTAAAATTAAGTGAACTTTTTTTGTTTTTGTTTTTGTTGTTGTTTTGGACATGCTGCTACTGTTACTGATCAGGGGGTATTTTCATTTTATTTATTTTGCAGAAGTTCTAGCCCCCTGATAAGAAGACTGACTGCTTTAGTCGGTTAGATCCCCCCAGGAAGCAAGCCCGCTCAAACACATATGCACACTTCATCCTCAATGTCTGGCATCCTGTTGCACACACACACACACACACACACACACACACACACGTTATTGTTATCAAGGAGCCCTTAGATCCATCAGATGGGTCCTGTAAATCCCTACTTCAGCTTGACTGCCAGGGGTGACACACACGCACACACGCACGCGCGCGCACACACACACATCCATGGCCAGCTCCAAACCTTTCATCCCAACACTCACTGTCAAAACAGTCCTACACTGTAGCTGTGTTACTGTTATACGTCCCGTTTTCACTGCTCAGAACATCATGGTGTTGTCCAGAGTTCCCCCATCATAACACTGTAACACATTTCATTTAAAGGCTCTCTGTAAAATTACAGGCTTACTAAAATCCACACTATCTCTGATGTGACATTGGGGGGTTGGGGTTGCAGCCTCAGATACACCGCTCCATCTACCCTCGAGCAGCTCATGTATTACTTGCTGTACTCTCTGATTCTGTATCTCTCCTAGCTTCCCGTTTGCTGGTTATAAGCTGTCTGGTGAGCAAGTGCAACATAAATTTAATATGTAATTGTGTTCAGCAAGCTACGGGGGAAAAATGAAGATGGGGGGGGGGGGGGACGTGTTCAGCATTTTTCTCCACCTCTCACGTTGTCTTCATTTGCAGCATTTCTTGTCTTTCTGACTTGGCTTCTGCTTGTTGGCACATTAAGTAGCTGCTCCAAATGTCATGTGAGATCTGGCTCCCTCATCTTTCTGATCTTATCGAGGGAGAAACGCTGGGGAAAAAGTGAGAGTGAAATATTCTCTACAAGAAAAAAATAGTCGTTGTTGGCACTTTGCTTTCTACCACCAATCATATTCCACCACAGTTTTAGCAGAAACCTAGAATTATTCTGAGGGATGTGCATGTGCTTAGAGTAATATCAATTTTTGTACCGTGGCATTAAGTAATACTTTATTGGTCCATTTCTTTCAATTCATATTTTGGTTCCCGGTTTCATTACCCAGATTTGGAGCCGCACTACTAGTCCTGAGATTCAAGCTAGCAACCTGCCATTTACTAGCTTGGTTATCGCTAGGTTATTGGTCGCTCTTAATGTAGCTTATATTACATTTTAATGTCCGTACATATTTGACCTTATGCTACCAGTTTTGTGCAACTGCAAACCTCAGAGGCCCCTGTGTGCTGTTCTCAGGCATGATGTCTGAAATGCCACTGTCCTCTAAAACATCAAGATGATTCCCTTATTTTGATTTGAATCCCCATGTTGTGTTAACCATCAAAATGCTCCCAGCTAATATTTTGGATTCCATTCTTCCACCTGCTGAGCTTCTCATCTGCTTGAGTCAGTGAGGTTCCTCCATCTGTCTCTGCCCATAGCAGTTAAAAGTACTGGTTAAGGTAATAGACCACTAGCAGTGCTGGGTCACAGCTCCCACACAGTCCCCATACCCAGGCAAGTCAGAGACCAAGGTTATTGCTATGCACTTTTGAAAAACATGGATTCATTTTTCAAGACATGTATTCAGAGTAGGGCTGAGCGATATGGACAAAATCAAATATCTCAGTATTTTTGGACCAAATACCTCGATATCGATATTGTGACGATATTGTGGATTTGACTGTTGGTGCTTTCACAAAACATTTACGCAATCAGATTTTTGATCAGTGATGCCTGTATAATAATTAAGTGGGTAAAGGCGAATAATAGAACTGCTAGAACAGCCTGGTAAGTTCGGAAAATTACATCACTTTACTGTAATGCAGCCTTTAAAACCAGGGAAAAGACAACACTTATGCCATGTCATGATATTACGAGATCTAAAATCCCAGATGATATCTAGTATCATATCACGATATCGATATAATATTGATATATTATTGCCCATCCCTAATTCAGAGTTGAATCCACTTTCCAGAAGAGGCTTGCTTCATGTACCGTGAGAAGGTTAGTTTGAATAGTTTTCTATCAGAGCTAGAACTAACTGCTTTCCGTGTAAGGGTGAGTTCCTAATAGTGCATTTAAAAAAAAAACTTGGTGGCACGACTATCTTTGCAGGGAACACAGTGAAGATTTGTTTAGTTTCCATAATAGCACAACATGAATGTTTTAACCGTGAGGTTTTTATGAAAACTTTAAATTAAAGCTTCTCCAAGCATTAAGAAGTTCAGGAACAGCTTTGCTCCCATTGATTTTTTTCTGTCGATTATTAAGATGAATTATTTGGTATGCATTTCTTTGTCTTGACTGTTTTACATAGTAGTTCGCCAGATTTATCATGCAGATGTAGAGTAACCTTCCTCGTTAAGGCTTAATGCCAGCCATTCATTACCCACAGCACAGAGACTAATGACACTATTAATCAGCTATGAATAGAACTTGGCAGCAACAGTGGGAGTTTGACACTTCCTTACTCGAACCATCCTATGCCTGTCTATACAAGACAGACTATCAGGAGGACACAAAAACTGCCCAGCATGTAAGTTATCTAAATTTGACAAGATGCATTTGCATTGAGATTTCAGCCTTAATGATTTATGTAATTTAGCCCTCTTAGGCAATCCCGCAGTGCAGTCGGTGCACATTCAAACATGATCTTTTGTGGCTTTAATCTGGCAAGGGTAGATGTTGATTTGGAAATTGATCCCCCGCCACCCCACCCCTGTGTTGAGTGAATTAGAATATTGTAATGTTGTCAAACAGGAGAGACCATCTTTATTCAAATGTGTCAAATTGTTCCCATGTTTTGAGGGTAATCCTTCCTTCTACAGCCCCCTAATTACTAAGTATTTACCTGGTAAATATATAGTAATTGCTAAGTATTTACCCAATAAATATATGGCAAATATAGTATATTATTGGGTAATTACCACTGTAAATTAGTAGGTATACAGAGAAACTACAGCTAAAATACTAAAACAAACCTCCACTATTACCCATCAACTTAACTAAGAAGAAGAAGAAAGCCACTTTATTTTGTCATTGTATTCTTACAATGAATTTGTTCTCTGCATTTGACCCATCCTATTGTATAGGAGCAGTGGGCAGCTGCAGCGCCCGGGGACCAACTCCAGTTCTTCTTCCCATTGCCTTAGTCAGGGGCACAGACAGAAGTATTAACCCTAACATGTATGTCTTTCTGATGGTGGGAGGAAACCCACGCAGACATAGGGCAACACGCAGAAAGGACCTGGGACGGCCTGCGGTTCGAACCCAGCACCTTCTTGCTGCGAGGCAACAGTGCTAACCACTGGGCCACCGTGCCATGTAGTTGTGACTGGTTTAGATTGGTAATAACTCAGATTAATTGCGTACTTCCTCGGAAAGTAGGCAACAAGTTCTTCGAAACACCTCCTTTAGTTCAAGTTATAATTGTAGTTATCCAAGGTTTATGTAGGTAACAGCTCAAGTTTAATTATGTGCCATCTATAAATTAAGGTAGTACTTTCCAATAAATTACTTTTTCTTATATAGTTACTGTTCATGGCTGCACCAATTTAAAAAGGATTTAGTAGATTTGTCTTAGAAACTAAGAAATTGTTTTTATTTAAGTTGAAAAATTACATCAATACTTACCTGGTAACAACCACCTCAGGAACAGTTTTCCTCTAATGTCAGGGTACATCCTCTTAAATACTGGGTACGTTCTTGCAGATGTTTTCGAAATTTACTCAGTAAGTAAGCTAAAACTGTACTGGAAAAGGAAGCCTTGTTTGTTTCCGTGTTTCTGTTTTTTTTTTTTTGTTGTTTTTTTTTTTTTTTGAAACTACTACCTTAATTTCTAGATGGTACATAACTAAACTTAAGCTGTTACCAACATAAACCTCATATAACTACAATTGTAACTTGAATTGATGGGTAATAGAGGAGGTGTTTCTAAGAATTAGTTGCCTGCTTTCCTAGGAGGTACGCAATTCTATCTGAGTTATTACCAACCTCAGCCGGTCACAACTACATGGTACTTAGTAAAGTTGGTGGGTAATGGTGGAGGTTTTTCTTAGTATTTCAGCTGTAGTGTCACTGTATACCTACTAATTTACAGTGGTAATTTCTATATTTACCGGGTAAATACTTAACTATTACCATATATTTACCAAGTATATACTTAGTAATTAGGGGACTGTAAAAGAAAGGGTTACCATTTTGAGATGGCTCGTGGGTAAGATTACTGATATGCAATTTACACACAGAGAATTGTGCCACTGGCCTATGTCAGTACTTACAGCCATATTTTTCGCAGGTTATTTATCAGTCTTGTTTTAATTTTGATGCCTCTATGTGACCGACATAAGCAAATGAGACCATCAGCGTGTAGATATGATATTGTTATTTAATTCGAAATGCTTGTCTCCAGGTCAGATTTCCCACAGAATCTGACGAAACCATTTATGGTGGTTACAGAACCACAGGCAGGATACATAGCCAGTTAGAGATGTATTAACTTATCACAGTATATCTTCCTAACACTTGTTTTTCCAAATGCCACCACATCTCTTACTCTTCTCTTCAAATCAAGTGCATAAGCTACCAGAAGGTGAATTTAGATCTCTGTGACAATAAGGGTTCTTCTATGAACAACAGCTTTTGTCCACGAGATTGTGCAAAGTCAGCAAAAATCCAAAACTCCTCATTGCAGCTTTAAGTAATTGCTCTTTTGTCTTTCTTTTTTCTCTCTGAAGAACCTTAGCCATATCACTTAAACAAAAATTTGGCAGAATTCTGGACTTTCTCACTTATGTTGAGAAAAGTCTCAGCAATATTGTGATAAATTCTGCCATCTCATAGACAATGACAAAAGTCATTAATGATTCATATTTATTTGCGGCACGGTGGGGCAGTGGTTAGCGCGGTCGCCTCACAGCAAGGTCCTGGGTTCGAGCCCTGAGGTAGTCCAACCATGGGGGTTGTCCCGGGTCGTCCTCTGTGTGGAGTTTGCGTGTTCTCCCTGTGTCTGCGTGGACTGGCAGCCTGTACAGGGTGTCTCCCTGCCTGCCACCCAATGACTGCTGGGATAGGCTTCAGCATCCCCACGACCCCAGTTGAAATAAGCAGCTTGGATAATGGATGGATGGATTCATATTTAAATCTTGACCAGCAAAGAGGTTGTCCAGATATCTTTGAAATATTGCAGAGACAAGATGGGTTTCGATTTTGAAAAGTACTGAGAAATCTATACAGACGACTGTCCCCTTGCCATGACGTCCAAAATTTATTTTTTCTTCGGTCTCATGGCTCAAAGAACCATGGCATAACTCCAGCCTATGTGAGTTAGGTTACTGACATAGCCCTTAACACATGGCAAAGATGAAGCCGTTATTTTACCTTTTCAAAAATGTTTGGCTATTAGTTAGAGAGGTTATGTTTTAACTGATTACTTTTAAGCTTTTTATATGTCCGGCTCAGGGCTGTAGTGTACTTTTTCCCCCCCTCTTTTTCTCCGAATTATATTTGGCCAATTACCCCACTCTTCCGAGCCATCCTGGTCATTGCTCTACCCTTTGACCAAGCCGGAGGTAACACGGGGATTTGAACTGGTGATCTCCGTGTTAGTAGGCAACGGAATAGACTGCCAAGCCACCCAGGCGCCCCCTCTAGCTTACAATTTTAAACCTTCATGAGCCAAAGTGCAGTTTGACATTGTCAAAGCAGGGCTCAGGGGCCATTCCCAAGTCCACACCAAAAAACTAAAATTGAACAGGACGTTGCAACCCAACCCATTTGCAAACTTCACCTGAGTATTACGGGAGCAAAATAAATAGCCTCTTCATTAAAATCACTGTTATGAAAACTGTCAACTTTTTCAAGCAACTTTGTTTTTCTGGCAAATTACTGGGTATCATGTTTTTCTCAGTAGTTAGGTGCTTATTATCATTACAGTGACACTGGATGGAAACTAGCAAGCTGGAGCTGGCTTAATGTCTTCCTTACAGTTATCGAGCACACTTTCTTCTTTTTACTTTCTGTGTGTGTATTTAGCAATGGTAGTGGAGGTAAAGCCTTATCATCCAACCAAATTTGAGACTATTTTATTGTACAGGCCTGTCTTTGTGTAGCAATACCCTCATTATCACAGTCATGTTAACATTCACTGTGTGTGTTTGTCTTTAAATAAGATAATAGTTTAGCATCTAGCAGGATGTATGTTGCAGCCATTATTTTTCAGCCTTCTTGGGGACACACAAACACACACACACACACTATGCCATAAATGCAGAGCCTGAAGTAAGCCTTCCACAAAGGTGTAGGTGGTTACACAAGGTCATTCCTCGATAAACAGGATAATGTAAGTGTTTGTGTTTGGGGAAAGTGTGCTTGGAAGTGTGCAGCTACGATGTAATTCTCAGTTTGAAAATGACAACAAAAAAACCCCCACATCACTCCAATCTCTGGGGTCCATGAACTCTGGGAATTTGAAATATAAAAGAAACATTGCAAGCAAAACAGGCATCATTCCATATGCTATGACAAACAAGGACACACTATCCACTTTGCATTTCAAAACCTTTTTTTTTTAAAGTAATAAAACCCTGTGTGTATACTACCCTTTGCATATTCTTTTTTTTTTTTTTTTTTTTTAAGCCTTGCCCTCCATTCAATTTCCTTGACCTGCAAACAAATGGAAATGTCATACAGGCTGACATTCTTTCCGTGTGGTTTTGTTTCGCCCACTTGCCAGGAAAATGGAAAGCATATCAAGTCGCATCCAACCACAGATTGTTCCCCCCAAAAATGGCAAATGAAATCATTTGCATTTTTTGTGGCATGGCTGGGGAATGTGACAGCAAAAGTGCATGAAAACATCTTATGCTACGTTAGTGAGGGAAATGTGTGTGTGTGTGTGTGTGTGTGTGTGTGTGTGTGTGTGTGTGTGTGTGTGTGTGTTGGGAGGGTATGGGTTAATTGTTGGTCCACTGTTTTGCTGTGTATGGAATATGCCCTTCTTGGCTGTTATTTATTCGCTGTCGGTTAGGCATGTAGACCACTTCTGTGCATCATGAGGTTAGCGAAGTTCACATCAATATGATCGCACCCACATTTGTTAACTGTTACAGCTGACTGAAAACCATGTGTTTGTGAGATGAGCGACAGGGACACAATCACAGTCAGAATGATGAAGTGACAACCAGCAACTTAGAAATACAACTCGCTTTGTGCACAACATTGAAATGTGTGATTTACGATGTTCTTCCCCTACCAGCCTGACAATAGAGAGATGTGTGTAGATTGCATGCCTTAGTCTCCCCTTTGTACTGTGCTTTTATTTGTTTGATTTTGTGACTGTAGTAGAATTGTTTTATTTCTGTCGTTCCTCGTCATGCCAAAAGTCCTTTTTTTGTTACGTTGTTGTTATTTTGTTTTTTCTTCTTTTTTTGTCCCCCTTCTTTCTTTTCGTTTCATTTCCATTTCCACACTTTCCCCTTCCTTCACCCTGTTCCTTTTGAACTCCTCTCTTTCTCTCCTCCCTGTCTTTACCATGCTACTGCTGTCCCCCGCCCTCTAATTCCCTCCTCCTGTCCTCCCTGCTCCTTCTCCTCCTCCCCCGCCCCAAAGGCGTAGCCCTGCCCTCGTCCCCTCCCCCCTCAATGACTCCTAACACTACTGACCATGTAACGCTAGGCTCCAGAGGCGTGGCTATCCCAACAGGCCCCACCCCCTCTGCACCGCGAGATGTCGTGGCTTCGCTGGTCTCCACCCGCTTCATCAAGCTTACCTGGCGCCCGCCAGCCGAGCCACATGGAGACGAGCTTACTTACTCCGTTTTCTACAGCCAGGAGGGCATTAGCAGGTATGACACGAGTACAACACTTGTGCTTGTCTTTGATATAGCTGAGGTGGTGCTGACTGGTACACCATCATGCACTCAAATCAGGTGGATACCAGTATACACACTAGAGATGCCCCAATCCACTTTTTTTCAGTTCCGATCCGATTCTGATACCTGAATTTGGATATATGCAGATTCTGATACCGGCCGATTCCAGAGCTCCTTTTTCTTGAATATCATTGTTGTTGTTGTTGTTATATGTAAGGTTACATGGGGCTGTAGTAAACCACACAGCACTTCTTATTATTCAAAGAGCAAAAAATATACAAAAATGCATTAAATTTGTGTTTATTCCAAAGCAATTTATTTAAACTAGTTTCAGTAGGCTTCACATACAAACAGGTGTAGGAGTGCAAATTGCTATGGCAACTCCTTTAATGTGTTAATTGACTTAAAGAGTCAAACTGTGCTTTATTTCTTCCAAATTACCCAAAATAATTCATCTTTTTACAAAAATACTTATCCTCCAGTCATTTCATATTAAAATGCCAGAAAGATTCATATTTTTTTTGTTGGTGAAAGAATAAAACAACATTGACCGAAGGCGCTCACACATGATCAGCATCAGTAAAACTGCTCTGTGCTGGCTGTGCCATCGTTTTACTATGGGGAGAGTGGTGGCACCCAACTAGGTGGAAGCGCTACCCTTGGCGTGGCGCACCGCTCGAAATTAGCGAGCGCTGCGCTCAAAGTTCAAATGATTTCAAATTTGACCTTGGTCGCTCCTGACTAGGGTTTGGAACCGAGTAAAAATGCCGGGTACCGGGTACCCATTAAAAAAAGTTGAACTTCGGTTCTGCTTATCGGTTTCTAAAAGAGATATAAATCTTTATTATTGGAAACAATGGCTACATACGTGTGCAAGGACGTATATCTGGCAAGACCTGTCTACTTTACGCATTAACACAACTGCACCTGCGTGTCCGTGTCCATTTGTTTTGATACGAGCTAGCAGTTAGCATATTTGACCAGCATCACAGCAGCAGTTTGAAAGATGAACCGTGGTAAACGGTCCAAAGTGTGGCTGTACTTTGCCAAAGAAAGTGACAGTAAGGCTAAGTGCAGTAAATGTGGAAGGTTAATTAGCTGCAAGACAGGTTGCACCTCAAATCTGACCAAACGCTTAAGGCAGCACAGCATCGATTTGAAAGAATGTGCAGCGTTTGACATCCTGCGGTCTCCCGACTGCGAGTGTGTCCGACTCAGACAGCGCCAGCACGTCGCAAGCACCTCCAGTAGAGCCAGGGAAGACAGCAAGCTGCGAGACACCGTTCTCTTTGGCAATAAAAGGAAGTATGACCAAAAAGAAAACTGAGGAGTGCCACAGAGCAGTAATGGCTTGTGTGGTGAAAGGGCTACACCCGTTCTCAGTTGTCGAATCCCCTTCATTTAGGTAGGAAAGGTTTTTTAAAAAAAAAAGTTGGACAAAACGTTTGATGATGGTAGGTTACTTGTGCAGTAACAGTTACTGTCATGTTGAATTTTTATTTGCAGGGAGATGACCAGGGCCCTACCCTAAATTCAAAATAAACTCCTCCCTCCAGCGATAGTTTGAGCAATCAACTGATTCCTGCATGGTACAAGGTGGAAAAGTCCAACATTATATCTGAGCTCCGTGATCTTAGCGAAGTTGCCTTAACCAGCGACAGCTGGACAAGCATTTCCCAAGATCATTATCTTACAGTGACAGCACACTATTTCACTGAGGGAAAGATGAGACAAAAAGTATTCAAAACAAAGGCAGTCTATACATCACAAACAGGACCAGTGGTGGCTGAAGAAATTAGTGACATCTTGCAAGAATTTGGCATATTGGATAAAATAGTGGCTGTCACTGTTGACAATGCCACAAACATGGATGTGGCAATAAAAAGGCTACAATTCATAAAGCTGGGTTGTTTTGCCCACACACTAAATCTTGCTGCACAGAGTCTCTACTCTCTGGCATCAGTGGCAAAATGGACCACCAAGATCTGGGATGTTGTCGTCTGGATGAAGCGGACATCCATGGCAAAGTCTGTGCTCCGGGAGAAGCAACAAGTCCTAAGTAAGCATCCCTCAGTTCACTTCATTTGACCTTTTCACAGGACAGCTCATTTAAACTGAATTATTATGTACATTTTACAAGAAAAAATACATTTGTTAACACAATGCAAGTAACATAACATACGTACATCTCATGTCTTACTATGTAACTAACCACCAAATAAAAACTGGATATCATATTGATGAGATAACTGTTGTCTGTCACAAAGCACCAACATTTATTTTAATTTATTTAAAACACATTTAAATAAACACAGATAATAGGACAATAACTTCAAATTAAAATCAAAATTAATCTAATTTCCTATGCATTATCAGTTTTAAGTCCATGTGTGATTTTCTTCGTTTCATAGATCTGCCTCAACACTCCCTAATCCTGGATGTTCGAACTCGTTGGAATTCCCTCTACATGATGCTGGAACGATTCCTTGAGCAGTATCCTGCAATCCAAGCAGCCAGCTTAGACCAGCGTCTGAGAAAGCCCATGGAGAGGGACCGACTTGCTCGACTCACGGATGAAGATTTCTGAAAGGCAGAGGAGTTCATCCAGCTGATGAGAGTGTTATTCTCATCCATACTCTGTGTTTCATCCAAAAAGAGCCCCACGTGCAGCCAGGTCCTTCCAATTCTTCAGAACCTGGAGAAGCACTTCACTGTAGAAGAGACGGACACAATGTTTGTGTCCAGCTTGAAGCAGGCCGTCTGGCAAAACCTCTCCAAGCGGTACCGGGGTGATGACATCGGACACTTCCTTGAAGAGGTTACTGCACTAGACCCATGTTTCAAGCACAAAGTGGAGGACAGCACTGTCTGGGACCAGGTCAAGGAAAAGTTGATGATAGGAAAGCTGACTGAGTCCGAGCAGCCAACAGAGCATGCCCACGGAGAAGATGGTGTAACAGTGCAGTTAGAGGAGAAATGACAACAAAGAGAAATTGAGGGAAGAGAGGAAGAGGAGGAGCAGCCACCTCCCTGCAAGAGGGCTGTAATGTCTCTGCTGGAGGAACTTTTTGCTGCTGAAGACGGCCTGAAGATGAAAATATCATTATCAGTCAGCACCAGACTGACAGAGCTGCAGATGTACCAAGAGATGCCACCAACAGTGACATCTGATGACCATGCTGCCTGGTGGTGGAACAACAGAACCACATATCCTTTGCCATCAGAGGTGGCATTTTCATATTTGTGCGTGTAGACCTCCTCAACCCCAAGTAAGAGGGTTTTCTGCACTGCTAGATACACTATTTGTCCAGAAAGATCCCGCATACTACCCGAAAAGGCTGATATGCTGATCTTTCTGTAGAAAAACTGTTGAGTTATTTGTTGCATAGTCATACATACATACATCTTAGAAGCAACAAAAAGCTCAAAATGTTATTATCCACAAATGGTTCAACCGTTACTGCTTTCCACTGTGTTGTTGTCAGGTGGAATATACGAGAGATTAGAGCATTTTCCACTACTAATTATCTACAGATATGACTGTGTTGTTTGGACACCAGTATTTTCCTTGGTCCAGGTGTTTATTTATATGTATTTACATTGTTAATGTTCAGTTAATGCTTAAAAAAAATAAAGATTTTTTGTTATCTAAACATTTGACCTCTTTTTTTTTTTTACCATATTGGACTCGAAACTCGGGATTGATAAGAACTGAAATCGTTAAGCAGAATCAGAAACGATAAAATTCAGACTATACCCAACCCTACTCCTGACAGTGTTGTAGTCGAGTCACTAAACCTCGAGTCCGAGTCGAGTCTCGAGTCCCCAGTGTTCGAGTCCAAGTCCAAGTCCGAGTCACCAAAGAAAAGTCGAGTCGAGTCCGAGTCGAGTCCCCATTACCTGAGTCCGAGTCAAGTCCCTATTACTCGAGTCCGAGTCCGAGTCATCAAGGTTGAGTCTGAGTCGAGTTCCAAGATGGCTCCAGTGATCCACTCGGGCACAGTCAAAGATCTGACATACAAATAAAAAAGGTCTACATTAAACAAAAATGACACAGCTGTCACCATTTCAAAGGGAGTTTATTTACTTTGTGACACGATAGCCAAACAAATGCACACCCACACACTCGCACACATGCACGCGCAAGCATGCGCGCACACACATTTTTAGAACAGTCTGAATTTCTTTGACATTCTGAACACTGGATGTGCTTCAAAACACATTTGATAGCTGTGAATAGCATGCTATTAGCAAATGGTGGAAACAGTATACAGAAGTAAGTTCCACAGCATACAATACATTCATAAAAACTAGTCAAAAGACATTGTCTCTCAGGAATAGTTAGGAACAAAAGGCTGGTGGCACTAGTTTTAAGCATACACGTTGCATTTCAAAAACATAAGATCTGACAGCATGGAACTACTCAACCTTGCACGGTGAGGCCTCATCAAAATGCATCCATGACTAAATACCCTTTCAATGGGCGCACTGGAGGCAGGGATAGAGAATACCTGTGTGGCAATCTGATAGAGGGTAGGGAATTTGGATTTGTTTTGCTGCCAAAACCTGAGGCACGGGACTGAGTCAGAGTCCTGCTCAGCGATCAAGTTGAGGTATGCAGTCAACTGAGCCTGGCCAGACGGCTTCTTCTCGGTGGAGGAGGGAGTCCTCCTATAGTGGGAGAACATTCTCAACTGCTTCTCAGGAGGAGACTCTGAAAGTTCACCTTCCCCTGGTCCTGTTGCTTCCGCTGCATCTGCTGTTGATACCGCTTGCTTGTCACCCTCTGCCTTTATATACTCTGAAATGAGAGGGGGCATGGGGGACTCATTACAAATATGTTATTGACTAGGCCTACATGACAAATGACACGCCTATGTGCTTTATTGTAACACCTTCAATGATATAAACATCACAACAATCAAATAGTTAATCACTTAACTCACGTTAATCAAAACATTTCTCACCTTTGATCTCAGTCTTCAGCACATCTTTGACGTCACTGTCCAGCTGCACATCATGTTCTAGCCGCTGGAAGCCAAATGCTGGGTCCAACACAGATGCTATGAAGTAGGCATTGGTGAAAGGAAATTTGGTGGGGCCTCTTCCTTCAGCCGGCTCACATCCTGGTATCTTGACTGCACTGAAAACCTCTGCAAACCTTGTTTTCAAGGAGCTCTCCAGAGCTCTCACCAGAGGCCCACAGTATCTGGCTTTTCCTCTTATTTCCTGCAGGTGACAGCGCAGTGAGGACACAGGGCACAATCACACTGACGGTGACAGTTGTCTCACCCTGAGTTAGGTTGGTTGCCTCTAAGAACGGATCAAGAACTTCGATCAGTTCTTTAAGCTGAGCATACTCTCGCGGGGATAAGATAAGGCTTTTGTGCCCCTCTGATTCCAACACACTGGACAGCTTTTGCATGTCTAAATGCACATAAGCCTTCACCTTCTTCAGAGTGGAATTCCATCGTGTGGCATTCGCTGTTGGAATTGTTGCATCACCAAAACACGCTTCAAAGCAGTCTTTAAACGAGGTGCCACTGTGGAGGAGGTTGGCTGCACGGGATAGCTTTGCTAGGGTGCTTGACAGCCCACTGTTGTCTTTCAGACCATCTTTTATGACCAACTGCAGTGAATGTGTGAAGCATGATAGTCTCTGCATCTTACAGTTCTCAGCCAAAGTGTCATTGACTGTCTGTTGATCTTCTGGCATCAGGTCTTGCCATATTTCATCATCCTCCTCAAATGAGCTGGGATCATGATCTTCAGCATCACAAGGATCCTCTAGGGGAAAGCTGGCCTGGAAAGCTTTTCTCATGTTGGATGCATTGTCAGTTATGACAAAGTTGATCTTGTCCTTAATCAGGTATTCTTCAGCACAGCATTCAAACATCATTGCAATCTTCTCTCCTGAGTGTTTCCCATGCACTCTTTTGCAGGAAAGAAGATATGACTGAAGGCTGAGTTCCTGTTTTTTTTATCTATTGCCACTGTGTGTGCTGTCACTCCAAGGAATGACTGCATCTTTCGATCACTCCAAATGTCCGTGGTAACAGCAACACTCGATGCTTCTGCCAGCTGGTTCTTTATCTGTTCTTTCTTGACTTCCACCATTCCTGGAATGGTCACAGAGGAAATTGTGGATCTTGCTATGGGCCGGTACTGAGGGTCCAGGACATGCAGCAAGTGCTTGAAGTCCTCGTCAACGATGGAGAGTGGCAAGCAGCACTTAATGATTAGATCTTTTACAAGGGCATCACTTATAGCCTTCTGACGTGGATGTTTGAGGTCGTACATCCTTTGCTGTCCATCATTTAAAAATGATGTGATAGTCTTCTGAGCTGAAGCAGCTGGCATCACATCTGAAGCAGTGGAGGCACGGTATTCTTGGAACCTAGGGGAAGATAGGATACACACTTTAGCTTGCTGATGCCAAACTGTTTCAAGTAATCTTTCTCACAGCAAAAAATGTGTAACGTTATAGCTATAACAATATGCAATAACAATACAAATGTTACACATTATACACATAGTTGTTTGAACCATAACCAGTTAAGTTACATATTCAGTTATCTATATAACTAACGTTACCATATTAGTAGATTAACTAATGTAAGCTAGCTGGATAAATGAAAAGTATGAGAAAAGATACATAATTTATGAGACTAACAGGACAGGGATTAATTAGCAAAACCCAGTCATTTAATTATTGATTTAAGTATGCTACCTAGCTGAGCTTTAACTCTCTATCCTCCGTGAGTCTGTATGTTTACTTTGTATGGGTCAGGGAGGGTGTGATTTTGTTAGAAGACAGAGCCAGTTCATAGTACTGTTCAAAAGCTACGTCGCGCATGTCTATTTTTAGAATTTGGCCCACCCAATGCTGCATATATGCAAAGAAAAATATCCCCATATTTACAGTAGCCTATGCGGTGTCACCAATCACCATACGGTTCAGTAGTTTCCGGTACATCGGGGGGGAAATGCCACATCCGTCAAATCTCGTACCGTCTCCAGCTCTCAAGAAAACCAGTGGCGGCATCCACATTAGCTTTCTTCAGTTAGTCCATTTAGCGAGTAATAGCCTACAATTATTTTTATTTGCATTGTAAAGTTGTGCACATTTTATCAACATTATTTGTGGATGCATATAGGCTAGACTTCTTCCTTCTCCGCACTTGGAGAATATTCATGGCGGAGACCTGCAATGTGCGGATTTGTTATTGCTAGTTAAGATTAATGCTAACACGGTAGTTCAGAGTGGTGTGTTTTTTCCGTTAAGTGTATGCTACTTGGTAATTAGCTAAATGATAAATAAGAAAAATCAGTTTTAATCTCCCTATAACACGAAGACGCTGCGTGTTACTTACCAACTCATCATTAGTGAGATCGATGGCACGCTCGTACCGAAAGCGAACCGTACTGTGACTTTTCTGTGCAATGCTGCATTAGCATTCTCACAGTAACGTTACTTAACTTACCTATACGATCTCACTTGGTTCTAGTGATATGATATACCCGCTACACGACCCGACCCAACATCTTGGACCAGTGGTTGAGTTACTTCAGAGGCTATTGTTACCGTAGCTAGATAGCTAGCTAGCTAACGTTAACTGATCACCAACCATATCATCAACTGACTGCATATCACTTACTTTTCTGGGTGCATCCTTGACAGATGTCTGTTGAAGTTTGAGGTTGTCCCGGTCTTCTCCTCAATAGTTCGTTTACATATCGAACATCTATCAGTGATCTTGCTGGAATTTGTTGTAAAATCTGTGTAAGCAAAGCGCACAATTCGGGGCGTCTCTTTAGGCATCTTCGCGCTACTGAACATGACGGTATGCACGCCACGTGAATCCGCATGTAGGTGGAACACACGTGCCTGCCCTTACACGGAATTGAATAATTTTACAGTATTAATATAGCTATCAATATATTTTAATGGGGCCTATTATTTAAAAAAATCTAACAAAAACAGTCTTTATCAATTAAAAAGTCAGAGTCCGGGTCTCCAACTTTCGAGTCCGGATGCAGTAAATTCGCGAGTCCGAGTCCAAGTCCGAGTCATCAGTGCTCAAGTCCAAGTCGAGTCACGAGTCATGAAAATCAGGACTCGAGTCGGACTCGAGTCCGAGTCCTGGACTCGAGTACTACAACAATGACTCCTGACCTATCAAAGTGCAACCAATGAGATAACACTTGTATGTGATGTAGCCAGAAGCGACACATGAAAGCAGGGTAGGTAGAATTTCCCTTGTGGACAAAAACATGCATCTAGCTATCTATCAAGAGAGTCATGCAAGTAAAACTTCCCCTAACTCTAACACAACATTGAACACATAGCATGATCTCAGCAGGAAAAGTAATGCATGTTGAACTGTCAGCAGTCAGGTGGGGCTACCAGGTCTGTGAATAGGCATATAGTTTACAAATGTAGCTAAAACCAATGCTAAAGTTAGGTTAGCTTTGATGATATATACCTGCGCTGCGCTCTGTGCCTCTGCACCAAGTGTCTGCACTATGCTCTGTGCTCTATCTCACGGTGAGTCAAGATCTGAATGCAGCCTCAGTGTTGATCTGTAAAGCCAAATGGAAATATTTCGCTTCTGACTAAACTAGTGTTAAAGTGTCTAGTCTAGTCTGTCTAGTCTGGCAGCACTGACCCTGTTTCCTCAAACCTTAACCCATCTGTACTGTCTGGTGTTTGAATATTTTGTTCTCCAAGTATTAATTAAATCAAAATTGTCAAGTCAGTTTTATTTGTATAGCCCAATATCACAAATTACAAATTTGCCTCTGGGCTTTACAGCAACACAACATCCTGTCCTTAGACCCTCTCATCAGATAAGGAACAACTCCCAAAAAAAAAAAAAACCTTTAACAGGTAGAAAAAACAGGAAGAAACCTCAGGGAGAGCAACGGAGGAGGGATCTCTCTCCCAATATGGACAATGTGCAATGGATGTTGTGTTTACACAATTTAAATTTACACAATATAACAATTGAAAGGGAGTAACAGAATTATAATGGAATCATAACATATATGAAGAATATGATGCGCAGGATGCCAAGCAGTGTCCAGACGCCGCCGGAACAGCCCAGGAACCAAGCCACGCGACCAGCATCACCATGTAAAAAAATAAATTAAAAAAAACCCATGATAACTAAAATTATATGGATTGATAAGATATCCAACAATAAATTTTGACAATAACCTAGATAAAGTGATGGAAGATTGTAAATGTGGTTCTTCACTTGTCCTGTCACATGTCGGTGACAGGCGGGTCTGCCGCTCCTTGCTCCCCATCACCCTGTGCCTCCTGCCCAGGATTGGCTGCAGCAGCTGCCGGGGAGACTACGCACGCAGCAGCGCCACTAATTCCATGCACACTGGGTCCCACCGATAGAGTTACTACATCATCTACAGCCTTTCTCCGAATTACTATGGCGTTTAGGAGAGTCCAGATTTACATTTTGTGGTGTTTCACTTGTTTCCCCGTGGCCGGCGGCCTCGTTACCCCCCCCCCGCCTCCTTGCTACCCCAACCCCCACCCCACCCACACACACACGCAAGCTTCAGCCGACTTGTCAGCGGCTTCCTTATATCCTCCTCTTCCCGCTGTCTATGCGCGCAAGCAAAGCACTTGTGTCCCACGTCCCCACACTTGTACTACCTGAACTTACTTAAACCATTTTAGCTATGGCCTTAAAATTGCATTATTACATATTTATAGTTCATAAAAACATCAGACTATAGAATCTGGATCGGTTGCGGATCGGTAACATCAGTCCCATATCCGATGATTGAATTTACGTCAGTATTGGCACCCAATATGGATATTGGATTGGACCGGTCCCAACTCTAATACACAATACTTTTAACTATAACCAAGAGTGTTTCTAGTTTCCCAGTGTTAACAAATTAATGTCTACTTTAATTAAGTGTATCCAAGTATGCACACAATTTCATGTTTGCTCTGCACGAGAGTCCTAGTGTGCACACCAGTGTCTTTCTCTAAACCAGTGTGGCCAAATATGAGTGTATATAGGACACGTGTGTTGCTTTTTATGCATGACTGGCTAGTCTCACCTGATCTGTCTTATGTGCATGTCTCTACTCTAGCCAAGAGTGTCTTAGTGTCTGTTACTGAACTGGTAGATAAACAACCTTTTTTTTTTTTAAAGAATATACTGAAGCATAGTTCATTGTTTTGTGTGTGTGTGTGTGTGTGTGGGTGTGGTCATCTCAGAGAGCGTGTGGTGAACACCAGTCGTCCTGGAGAGATGCAGGTGACCATCCAGAACCTTATGCCAGACACCAAGTACCGTTTTCGGGTTGTGGCCCACAACAGCAATGGCCAGGGGGAGAGCTCGACAGCTCTGAAAGTGGCCACCCAAGCTGAGGGTAAGGCACACGAAAATACAAACACACACATATAAAATTATACTTCCCCAATAAACACAACAGATGCATACAGATAAACACAAAGGCGAAGTCCAGCTAGTTTATTGGAAATGTGCTCATGCGCACCTATACAAACATGTATGTATGTGCTTGAACACAAATATATAAGTAAACAGACATACAAACGCATACAAATATTCATGTTCACATATATAGTGGTGCTTGAAAGTTGGTGAACCCTTGAGAATTTTCTATATTTCTGCATAAATATGACCTAAAACATCATCAGATTTTCACACAAGTCCTAAAAGTAGATAAGAGAACCCAATTAAACAAATGAGACAAAAATATTATGAATTGTCATTTATTTATTGAGGAAAATTATCCAATATTACATATCTGTGAGTGGCAAAAGTATGCGAACCTCAAGGATTAGCAGTTAATTTGAAGGTGAAAGTAGAGTCAGGTGTGTCACACCAGATACTGAAAGCAAAGGTTCACGTACTTATGTCACTCACAGATATGTAATATTGGATAATTTTCCTCAATAAATAAATGACCAAGTCTAATATTTTTGTCTCATTTGTTTAATTGGGTTCTCTTTATCAACTTTTAGGACTTGTGTGAAAATCCAATGATGTTTTAGGTCATATTTATGCAGAAATATAGAAAATTCTACAGGGTTCACAAACTTCCAAGCACCACTGTACCCACTTCAAACAGGTTGGCCCCTCTTCTCTCTCTCACTCTCTCTCTCTCGCTCGCTCTCCCCCCCCCCTCTCTCTCCCCCTCTCTCTCAAACACACACACGGAGATATCCAGGCAGACCACCCAACAGCAGAGCAGAGGAACACAGCCTTCTCTTCTAAGCACCTACTTGTTTATCCTCCAACATTTCTAAAGCCATCTGTATGTTTGTGTGTATGAATTCCATTTAAACACTTGGCCTACCTGTCCATAAACCTCGCTGTGTGGGGGGGAAAAATCCTTGAGATTAATATTCTGGAGTTTTCCTTCTCTTAAATGGGTTGATTGAAGGGTAAGCGGTGTAAGAGAGACCCCTCTGATTTACCGCTCAAAATCGCTGAAGTTTCCCCCCTCTGGAGTTGCTGTGAAGGGGGTTTTCTGGGTACACTGTCAAGGTGATTGCCTCTACCACCAACAACATTGTATGGGGAGGTTCTGTCCTGGCTCCCCCACACTTCAGTCACTGTCATTTTCTAGGTCAGCTACTGTTATTCTACCTGTGTCCTTGGCATAGGGCAGACACACATACACACACACACTCTCACTCTAATGGCTGCCAGCAAGAGACCTACCACCCATGGGGATAGCAACAAGGGCGGGCAATACCTATACAGTGTGTGTGTGTGTGTGTGTGTTTGTGTGTGTGTGTGTGTGTGTGTGTGAACAAGAAAGATGTTTTCAATAAGTGCATGCTATGAATGGGAGCTTAAAGCATAGACCTGTTTGCAAACAACAGTTCAGTGTTACTACCATGCAGCCTGAAATTGCTTCTGCTCCGAGAAGAGATTTAACACACGTACTCACGAGCACACACACCCTCTTACATGATGTAAACCGCCATACAGACTACCAAATGAGACCTTCTCTATTCTTCTGCCAGGAGCATTATCATTTATGGCTTACATGAGGGTACAGACACTGTTTTTCTCCTTTTTCATCTTTCTGTGAATGTGTGTGTATGCAAGACACTTTAATTCATGCACAACATGTGGGATGTCACAGTCTTATTTGTTAATTTATTTGCTGTCAACACTTGCTATGAGACATGGTTTAAAAATGTATTTGGATCGGCAAGAAAAGAAAACCGTCTTGGCTGCAAGTATACTGTGTTGGTCAGTGAAAGCATTTTAAATGATGACATGAAACCATGTGACTTTGCATCCGAGACTCAAATATACAAATCCCTTTCCTTGTCATCAGCACCCTATTGAGACATGGCTCCTAACCTTTTTAGTGTCAAGCATTGACATACAAACACATGCCCTTGTACTGATTCTGGTGTCTCACGTTTCTAACCAGACTAAACCGTTTGTGTAATTCCTGCATATAGCATTCATAATACATTTCCTCAGTTCCATGCTGAACGCCGCATTACGCCACGTTACGTTATGCATAAGGAGTGGTGGGTTGGTGCTTGCATGTGTGTATGTGGGTGGGAGTTGTCAGGAGAAAACTCACTGTTTGCTTTTGTTTAGCATTGGGCTTGAATGCCATGGGAATAACCAGAAAATCAACATGGCTGGTGCTCAGCTGAGTGGGGTTAGTTTGGCCTCCAAAGAGGCAGATGGCTTTGAAGGGACTGAGAACACAATTTTGGCATCAGTCAGTGAATGGTACTTTACTGAGTACCGTATCCGAGAGATGTAAAAGAATGCGGCAGACCCGTGTTTAAGGTTCATTCCAGCTCTGCATAGATGATAAAAGCAGTCATACTTGATTATGTTTTGATTTCTCCTCTCCTGTTTCATTTGCTTCTTAGTCCAAGTCCCCGGGCCTGCTCCCAACCTGCAGGCAGTGTCAAACACACCAAGTTCTGTCTTTCTAAGCTGGGAAACGCCTCCCACTGGCAACGGAGAAATCCTCAGCTACAAGCTCTACTACACTGACAAAAGCCTGGGCAACGAACAGGTAGGGCGTCCCTTGCGGCGAGACATAGCCTGGTCTCATAATGATGTGTAGCGGCTTTCTTCTTTATGACAGTCTGACCGTCCTCGGATGAAATACTGTCTTAAACTTAGTATTATTAGCTATCATACTGGAAAAAAATTAAAGCCATAGCTAGGGCTGTGCGATATGACGATATCTATCGTGTGATGACAGAAAACGTCTGTCGTTTCATATTAAGCTCGATCGTTTATTTCGTTGTGTCACAAATCACACTCTTGATGGCAGTCTTTTTTGTCATGTGGACGACTTCCCACTCTTTGCACAGCATGGACGCAGGCAGGAAATTTGCATGAAGGCAATACAAACAAACACGGAGGACAGTGAATGTAATGCAGAACAGGGTAATTCCAAACAGAAGGACTCCGACCAACCAGGACAAAACGAGGAGCTTGTACCTCAAAAAGGGGCTACTTCTGTGCTATGGACGTGGTTTGGGTATGAAAAGTCTGACACTGACCAGAAAACCGTACTTTGCAAAATATGCAGCACATTGGTCCCCACTACAGACTCAAACACCACTAGCCTCTTTTACCACCTACGCAAGAATCATGTCAAACAGCACGGAGAGAGTCTACAGACGAGAGCTGCAAAAGCACAGTCGAGTGCATTGATATTTTATATTTTGTTATATGCTTAACTGAAAATTTGTGCAAAGGTTCTAAACAAAAGGAGGAAAATAAATATGAGTAAGTAATAATAATAAACTTTATTTATATAGCACTTTTCTAAAACAATGTTACAAAGTGCTTTACAAAGAAATATTGCTACTTAAAATTATTACGTCTTTTGCCTACCAACACAGGGGTCTTCGGTTCGAATACCCGTGTTACCTCCGGCTTGGTTGGGCGTCTCTACAGACACAATTGGCGGTGTCTGTGGGAGGGAAGCCGAATGTGGGTATACGTCCTGGTCGCTGCACTAGTGCCTCCTCTGGTTGGTCGGGGCGCCTGTTCAGGGGGGAGGAGGAACTGGGGGGAATAGTGTGATCCTCCCATGCGCTACTTCCCCCCTGGTGAAACTCTTCACTGTCAGGTGAAAAGAAGCAGCTGGCGACTCCACATGTATTGGAGGAGACGTGGCAGTCTGCAGCCCTCCCCGGATCAGCAGAGAGGGTGGAGCAGCGACTGGGACAGCTCGGAAGAGTGGGGTAATTGGCCAGGTACAATTGGGGGGGGGGGGGGGGGGTCCAAAAAAGAAAAAATTATTACATCTTTACCTTTTATTTGTCGAGTATATAATTCAAAATGTAATAAGAAGTAGGCCTTTCCATGTGGTCATTTTATATAAAATATTTATTCATTGAATTTACAGAAAATGTGCTATATTGTGGTATGTATCGTTATCATGGTCATATCGCACAGCGCTAGCCATAGCTTTTTAGGTTGCTATATATATATTTTGGTCCATACTGAAGTAAAGCAGGGTGCAGGCGTCAGTTCAGACCTTGTTCCAGTTCCTCTAAAATTGACATGTTATGATAACTCGAAGAATAATGGTGGCACGTATTAATGTTCTTGGCTGTGTGGCCACACTTGTGATTGTGCATCTCATATGAAAACACGACCGTATGCAAAAAGAGAAGTTGATGTGATTCACTCAGACTATTCTCCACAGGTCCAAGTGTGTGAATCACTTGAGTGGCATCTAGTTGGTGATGAGATGGAGTCAGCCCCAGCAAATAGTAGTGTGCTAGCCAGCGAGGCGTTAAAAAGTCTTTAATATGATAATGGATGAAACGTCAGCCAGCCCACTGAGTAATGATGCCTCAGCTCCCTGGAGGGGAGAGCCAGAGATGAGGCGAGAAAGACGAGAGAGACAGAGAGAGAGAGAAATAGAGAAAAAAGAGAGAGAGAGCTAGAGAAAGAGAAAGAGAGGGGGATGAAAGGGGCTGGCTGGGAAAAAAGAGACTGTCTGGTGTTGCTGAAAGAAAGGGATAGACCAGTGGTGAAGCAAAGAGCAAGCACATTAAAAGAATCTAAACTATAGAGAGACAAGGGCTAAAGGAGAGAGACTATATCATTGGGGGGTTGCAGTCATGGTCAATCACCTATCCTTTGCTAAGGCGTTAGATTGGACTACCCCTCATGACAAAATTAGATTTTTTTTTTTAATTCTTTCCGTGGATTTGGCTGTTTAGACAAATGTCACAAGGGAAGAGCTGAATGCAGATTAGTTCAATTAATTGGCACTGTGTAACGTGACCAATTTGTACAAGTAAAAGTCATAATCATATTTTTCATTATCTGTGTCAGAGAAGAAGCTGACATTTTTGCACAGCATAATAAGCTCTAGTGTTGTTGATGTGATGATAATGTGAAATGGTGAATCCGGCCTTCCTACATTTCAGAGATAATTTCATGTACTTAAATGTATGGATTAAAAAAGACACTAATCAGTTATTTGACTATCATCAAGAATTTTGTAAAATTGTGACATTAGTGGAAACACATTTACGGCAGCAAATTTGGTTCGTGGTTCACTAATGTTTGGCAAAATCATCCCAATAAGCAGTGTTATCGAATTGATTGTTGGACTTGGCTGAAAAAAAATTTTGGCGCTAAAACATGGCTAATTGCAGAAATATTCAGTGGAGAAAAAAAAAAGGTCATTATTTGTTGTATTTGAGACTTCGAATCCGGGATTGAACACTCAGGGATATATGTACTAGCCACTCAAGGAGTGATCTCTCAGACGTTGGATAAAAGTGTCTGCTAAATGAAACTGTAAATTGTAAATCTCGGCGGCACGGTGGTGCAGTGGTTAGCGCTGTCGCCTCACAGCAAGAAGGTCCTGGGTTCGAACCCCAGCGTTGTCCAACCTTGGGGGGGGGGGGTCATCCCAAGTCATCCTCTTTGTGGGGTTTGCATGTTCTCCCCGTGTCTGCGGTGGGTTTTCTCCGGGTGCTCCGGTTTCCTCCCACCATCAAAAAGACGTGCATGTTAGGGTTAATACTCCTGTCTGTGCCCCTGACTGAGGCATAGCAAGACGAACTGGAGTTGGTCCCCGGGTGCTGCACAGCGGCTGCCCACTGCTGATAGCTACACAGCTTGGATGGGTTAAATGCAGAGCGTAATTTCCCCACGGGGATCAATAAAGTATCTCAAAATCCAAAAATCGCCTACCCTGTGACACTTAAAGCCACGTGTAAGCAGTTTTTTTTCTACCCATACGCTACATCCATTGGTTTCACAGAGGGGCACACCTCTAACCAGAAACATGATAAGAGGATTATTTAATGAAATCAGGCGAGGTGTTTGGTTGGAACAAAAACCTGTATACACGTTACTCTTTCAATGACCTCTGTTTGCTCACACCTAATGGTGTAAGGGCGTGTACAATGAATGACAAATACTGTGTCAGGGCTCTGAAAAATTCACGAATCACACAGACATTGGTGTCACTGTCATTACCATGGCCACATCGCTCACTTAACATACCTCTACAGCAAGATTTAAATTAACAGAAAAGTTGAATCAGTTCATCTGGACACAAAGTTGAGTGGTAAAACATTTCATCACTCATCTAAGTGACTTCGTCAGTTCTTAGTTGACTGCAGGTAGCCCCAACCTTATAAATAGTACAGTTGCATATCGACCGATGAGCCACAGATGAGTGATTAAATGTTTTGCCATTAAACTTTGTGTCCAGATGAACTGATTAAATTTTTCTGGGATTTTTACACCTGGATTATTGAGCATGCATCGAGACATTTAAATTAACACCTGCAAACACGCACAACAAACTCTCTTTCTCTCGCTCTCTCTCTCTCTTATACACACACACACTCTCTCTCGCTCTCTCTCTCTCATGGCCGGATTAACCCACCAGGGGGCCCTGGGGCACGCATGTCCATTGAGCCCCCCCGCCCCGTCAGATAGGCTACGCAAATAATACTAAACATTGTTAAATGTAAAACTAATGCAAATACCCAACATGGTAGTCGACGCTATGCCAATCTGCATGGAATTCGGATGGCGGCTGCAAAGTACAACACAATTTTGAATAACAAAACAAACAGAGATGAGAATAGCAGCTCACAGCATCAATAGAGACTTTGTAGCTTGTGGCCCTGCATCAGTAGAGACTGTAGCTTGGGGCCCCACATCAATAGAGACTAGGTTGGGCCCTGCATTGTGATGCAGGGTTGGAACAAACGTCCCTTGTAGGGTATGATTGGGGATCCCTACTATATCCGAACACAATACCCCTGACCTTTTGGGGCCCCTCGTGGTCCGCGGCCCCGGGGCACTTGCCCGGCATGACCGGTCCGTAATCCAGCCTTGCTCTCTCTCGCTCAGGACCTAGACGTAAGGAGTCAATCCTACACCTTGACTGGGTTGAAGAAGCACGCAGAGTACAGCTTCCGTGTGGTGGCCTACAACAAGCATGGTCCAGGGGTTTCCACCGAGGACATCACTGTTCGCACCCTATCGGATGGTAAGTTAGTTAATTAGGAAGACCTCGTTCACCGACGTAGCAGAGGAATGTCTGTAATTTTAAAAAAGAAAAAGTCATATGGATACTTTATGAAGCAGTGTGCTAAAGTAAACAGTTTGACCTGGATTTTGCATGCATGCTCCTGTACCTTTTTCTTTACATCACATTCTAAAATCTACTGTGCAGTAGACCGTGGTTTGACATCATTTGGATGTGATATCTGTCTGAAAGAGGGAAAAAAATGGTTTTCTCTTCTTAACAGTACCGAGCGCTCCGCCTCAAAATCTCACCCTGGAGGTCCAGAACTCAAAGGTAAGGCTGAGTTATGTC
Source organism: Lampris incognitus (assembly GCF_029633865.1). Classification (NCBI taxonomy): domain Eukaryota; kingdom Metazoa; phylum Chordata; class Actinopteri; order Lampriformes; family Lampridae; genus Lampris; species Lampris incognitus. Next base: position 22,780,330 of record NC_079214.1, on the reverse strand, counting down.
GACTCACCGGGAAGCAGTGGCCTAAAGGGTCAGTAAACGCGTCAGTCCGGATGGTCGGAATGTTCTGTATTGAGAGGCATCAGAGCTCACACATCTCTCTTGAACCCACATCTCAGACACAATTGGGCCACAGACACGCATATACTTCCTATACTTGGACTGTTCTGTTACTGCAGGTGCTTCAGCAAATCGACCCACACACAAACACACACAAGTGATCAGATAGATAGCCTGCAGGCCAGACCGCTTTTTTTCTCTCCATGTGATTAGCTGTGTCAGAGGCCTGCAGCTCCATCCGGTTAGGAGGGTGTGTGAACCCTCATCGATCCTCTCATCAGCAGAGACTCCTAGCCTGTCAAAAGACTTTAGCCTCTATATCAGTTTCTGCCAGTATCCACCAAAGATATCTGAGGCTCAACTTTAAATGGATACTGAGAAGAACTAACCAGGGAGTTAACACTAGAAACATATTGAATAAGCTACTCAGCGAGTGACTAATACTCAAGGTCTACCTAAAACGCTGGCTTGATGCTGTGAAAACACACACAGCTTGGGCTTTCAGATAGCATTCAATACGGATCTGGTGAATTGAAATACTTGTAATTGTTGCTTTCATTTCAGTCATCTTCCAGGCAGGCTAGTTTCAGTCAGATTTTTTGTTGTAGTATTTTTTTTTCTTTTTCTTTTTCTTTTTTTTCATGAGGCTACAGTAGAGCTGAAGGTTTGTTCTTTTTTGGGGGGGGGGTCATCCCGGTTACTGGCTGTGAAGATATGGAGAAAGGCCTTTAAAATGGGATATATTGTTCTGGTCTTTCCACAAGATTCAGTTTTGAAATAGTGTTCCTCATTCGTGACACATGAATTGGCAAGTCTGGACAGAGAGCAAGAATAATAAGATGCTGAAAACCGCAGGATATGTGCATTGACTATGAAATTGACAATCATTATTTCCAACCCTTTTCTACTTGATGCAATGCCCAAGAGAAATAGCTGTCAAAGCAGACTTGAGACAAATTCACAGACAGTCCTGCTATCACACGAGCCCAGCTTGAGTGAGAACGGCGACTACCCACCCACGGTGACTGATACCCAGCTGAGATTCTGGGAGAGGAGCAAAGTCGCTGTCATATGTTTAAGAGAAAAATGGAAAGGACATGCTGCTTGGTGAGATAGGAGTTGCAACAAAATTGTTTTCTTAACAGAAGTTACAGGTCAAGGGGGGGAGGCTCCAATCTGGACTTAATCAAAAAATATATCAAACCAGACTGCCAACACTGCCTCCTAGATAAGACTATAATTTGTTTTGTAGTGGTTTCCATGTGTATATTTATTTGATTTTGACCAGATAAAAGACCATGTAATTAGCCAATAGATATATCCAGCCAAGCAGAAGTGAACAAAAAAAGCTGATTGACAGGCTAATTGCCATGTTTGCTCTGCGCTCTGTCCCTCATCAAACCGAGCCCTGCATCTTCTACCAGGAATGGGAAAAAGTGCAATCTAAGGGGAAGGGTTTTGACCCAGTGTGACAAAATTAAGACTTTTTCTCATGCGCTATGATTTTTATACCTTTTTTCTTTTTTTTTCTTCTTTTTTTCTGTTAGACATCTGCCTTTTCCCCTTCCCCTGTAATTTCCATCTGTCAAATGAACATATTCAAGAAAAGGAAGGGGAAATGAGCAAATCAACACACAAGGATTTGAGGCCAAAAACCTAATAAGAAAAATGGGAATAACAGATTTAATTTGTGCTATTCCCTTGACTCAGACAGGGGAGTGTGTGCTTGTGTATTGTGCATCAGTGTGACAGTGGGGTAGCGTTAATTAACGCTTCTCACATGCCGAGTTACCCCCCACCGGTATTTTAGCACACACACACGCAGATTCTTACTCACATCCCACAATAGTACAGTGTGAGCCCGCAAGCCAAGTGCTTGCGTTGAACACTATGAATCACTATCTCTGCATGGTTAACCCCAAAATCACACAAACACACAGGCTTATCTCATCAGGATACCTTGTGTCAATTAATTATTCGTTTATTTTGTTCCAATGCATCAAATCAGCCCAGACATTTGTTTACTTAGGGGGGCTCACCCAGGCACACCATTGATACGAGGAGAGAAACTTCTGGTGGAATGCATTTATACAGGATAACAGAGCAGCGCCCCACAGATCTAAGTTAATATGAATGTCCAAGTTGGCATCCGGGTGGCGTAGCGGTCTATTCTGTTGCCTACCAACACGTGGATCGGTAGTTAGAATCCCTGTGTTACCTCCGGCTTGGTCAAGCGTCCCTACAGACACAATTGGCCGTCTGTGGGTGGGAAGCCGGATGTGGGTATGTGTCCTGGTTGCCTCACTAGCGCCTCCTCTGGTCAGTCGGGGCGCCTGTTTGGGGTGGAGGGGGAACTGGGGGGAATAGCATGATCCTCCCAGATGCTATGTCCCCCTGGTGAAACTCCACTGTCAGATGAAAAGAAGTGGCTGGTGATGCCACATGTATCGGAGGAGGCATGTGGCAGTCAGCAGCCCTCCCCGGATTGGCAGAGGAAGTGGAGCAGCAACCGGGATGGCTTGAAAGAGTGGGGTAATTGGCCAAGTACAATTGGGGAGAAGAAGGGAAAAAAGCCACACCAAAAAAAAAAACGAAAAAAAAAGCTGTGAGGTGACCTTTACAGCTGCAGGGCCAAAAGCACTTGGGCAGTATTCATCCCTTCTGTTGTAAACAGGACTTCTTTGTCTTACCTTTCTCTTGTCCAACCTTCTCCCCACCAGAGCATTATGGTCCGATGGCAACCTCCACCCCCTGGTGCCCAGAATGGGGAGATCACTGGCTACAAGATCCGCTATCGGAAAGGCACACGGAAGAGCGAGGCAGCCGAGACTACTGGAGGCACCCAGCTTTATCAGCTCATTGATGGTAACAATGACAACCATTAATAGCATCATAAAAGTATTCATAGGTAGCAATTGCTGATAAATGTTGTTGTTGAAACTCAGTGTATTTCTTAAGCTGGCTAGCAATGTTGGTTTATTGGTGTTTCATTTGCTGTATGAAAGCATCCCGACTTGGGAAAATGTCAGCTTTGTTTGACCATCCTATCGTCTGGAGAGTGTGTCGGGCGCATGAGGGATACTTTTGAAGTTGGAGTAGTATTAGTGGCAATCAGGAGTTTGCTCAGGGAAAAGGAGTGATGTACAGGGAAATCTAATCAGTGTTTTTAATGTCTCAGTCTCAAGACATTAGGCTACATGTGACTAGCTGTTTTGATTTCAATTTGGTTGTCGTTCTGTTTTATGAAGTAATCATCCAAGTGTAATCCAAGTCCTTTAAGAGGTATTCATAATTCTTACCTACACTGAGGGGTACTGATATCATTTAAGATATTTGGCAGTGGTAATTAATACTGGATGTCGTCTCAGCAACTTTTTGGGGGCCCAACCTCATGCTGTGTGCTGCATCAAAGAGAATATACACTTTAAAGTTTTTGTTTCCTGGGGTGTGAACAGAGGGAGGTTTGTTGGTTCAAAGGCATTTAGAAGGAGATGTTATAGCCTTGGAGGCATGGACGGGTTAGGCAGTCTTCACAGGCTGCCCCTAAGGGTGGACTGGAATAGTTAGAGAGAGAAAAGACTACAGGATTAGCATGTAGCATACAAACAGGCGGCTAATACAACAATGATGAAAACTTTCGCTGGAGATTAACACAGCCGCACATCATTTATTAGCAGGAGTTCCCAGCTCTTATGAATCTTCAAAGACGGCCCCCAACGGTGAGTGAATTGGTCCCCCGGAAGGAGACTTGACGGAAAATTGGGGATGATTCTTCACTCCGAGTTTTCCTCCCTTTCTTCCCCCCTTAGTTATGTTATTCCCCTTCAACACTTTGCCTTGGTGGCACTTCTTTGTAAATTTCGTTGCACCAACACATCTAAATTAATGGTGGAAAATTCATATCAGTCACCTCAATGATATTGAATGGAAAAGTTATTTAGCTGCGACCCAGCAATCCTTGGTCGTTCCCTCTTCAGGCTGGCTTATAGATTTTTCCCTTAAATCGAGCTGAAAACCATTGGGCATCTGCTGAAAATATTTGTACCATCAAAATATTTATAGTGTCTGCATGCCAAAGCCTCAATTGACTATTTGAATGAATGATGCAGAGCCAGCAAATGGGGGGAGGGGGAGCCAACCTGGAAAACGAGAGAAGTTTTTTGTAGAACAGTTTGCATACTGCTGAGGCTTGATGTAATAGCCCCTTACATCAGCTAGCCAAGCCGACAGGCCAGCGCACTTCAGGATGATATACACCCACAAAACCCCTACCTTTATGAAACAGCCATTCTTTTTTTTCTTTTTTTTCATACTGATTTTGAGATTACTGTAATTAATTCAGCAAACTAAAGCATGTTAAAATGTCAAAACCTGCTGGTTGCTAATGCAATACTGCTGAGAATCAATCTCATCTTAGACTGCTAAGATGAGAGAGCTCCTGCTTTCTGTCGATTTAGTTATATTTCACTCCAGGGGAATGATGAAAATTATGTGGAATCCCCCTCTAATTCTCATCAAAAGAGAGCGGGCACTCTTTTTTTTCTTCTTCAATTCCTCTTATAATGTACCTATAGTTTGGTCTGAATTAGTGAGCTTTTCAATAGAAAAAAAATTTTTTTTTGTGCACATCAAGGTCTGGAGCGGGGGACAGAGTACTCCTTCCGTGTGTCGGCCATGACAGTGAATGGCACAGGACCTGCCACTGAGTGGACCACAGCGGAAACCTTTGAGAGCGACTTGGATGGTATAATCACCAGCTATACCCTCTCACACTGTCTTTACTAGAACTGAGTTGAACACGTTCCCTATAATGGGCTTATAGTTTTTATCTGCAGTCTTGATGTTCCTTGATGTTTGAGGCCTTCCTCAGCATTTGATCTGCTTAATCTGACCACACACTTGTGCCCTGAATAAGCAGAACAGATTACCCCCAAATTACCATGCCCTCTCTCTCACTGCAACATCAGAATCCCGAGTGCCAGACATCCCCAGTTCGCTCCACGTCCGTCCATTGGTCAACAGTATTGTGGTGAGTTGGACGCCGCCAGAGAACCAGGACATTGTTGTACGAGGTTACACCATTGGCTATGGTATAGGCAGTCCCCATGCCCAGACCATCAAAGTGGACTACAAGCAGCGCTACTATAGCATCGAGAACCTTGGTAAGAACAAAGTGCTGCTTTCATTCTATTTTATTTTCCATTGTTCAATTTCTGGTGGTTAGGAATTGATGAATACTGTTTCTCTGTGATTATACCACACTTTAATTAATCCTTTAATTATCTGATCTCTGCCCTTTTTGCAGAGATGCTCATTAAAGGTTGCTTAGATACCAGTCTATTATCAAGCTTGTCATTAGAAACATTAAAGTGAAGTCACATCGAAGGTTTGTGGGTATGATCTGCATAGAAGCAGCTTAATGTTTTTTAGGAGGGCTGGGTTAATTCCAAACATTTCCAATGAGATGGTTTTAATATGATCAGTTTGGGTCTATAAGCAGTGCAATTGAAGTTGATGGCGCCTTTATCAATAAAGCAAAGGTAGCCACTAACTAGTTTGAAAACCCCATCAATAATGTCATAAGATGCCCAATTTCAGATGCCCAAGAGATCACTATTTGCTACCCTATTAAACAAGACTGATAAAAAGTCCATACCCTTATATTAGTGACAGCTCATCAATAAGTAGTGACCTTGTCCTCTTGACAAGGTCACTACTTATTGATGAGCTTGACTTAAGTAATACAGGAAAAAACATGCCAGACCACACTGTTTCAGAGCCAGTGTGTCCAAGGTAAAAAAAAAAAAATGTCTTGTGGTGCCTGCAATTTTAAAAAAAATGTTTATGACTAAAATTATTAGGTACATAATGATAAAGTTATTGAAACACTGGGAAATGGTCCAGAATCATTGTATAATATCAAATACTTAATCCTAGTAGATGTTGAGATGAAGATGTAGAGATGAGGGTGGTCAGTTGTGGTTAAAAACTATGCATAATTGAAGTGATTTTTATTATAATCGCAAAGGGAGAGGTGATTGTATTCAAATATTCACTCTGGGTAATATTGCAGTTATGAGGAGAAGGTCTCAAGAGTTTCAGTTTGATTAACTAGCTGCATCAATTAATCTCTCTCTCTCTCTCTCTCTCTCTCTCTCTCTCTCTCTCTCTCTCTCTCTCTCTCTCTCTCTCTCTCTCTCTCTCTCTCTCTCTCTCTCTCTCTCTCTCTCTCTCTCTCTCGTTATCGCCCTCTCTTTCTCTCAGACCCCAGCTCCCACTACGTGATCACACTGAAGGCCTTCAACAATGTGGGCGAGGGAATTCCTGTGTATGAGAGCGCCATCACAAGGCCACAGTCAGGTAGAAACTAACCATGTGAACAAATACACACAATTAAATTAGCTCCTGCACATATCAGCAACCTATGGTCTCTCATAATTCATTACTACAGCATAATTTGTATGCTGTGAGCATAATCAAAATTCAGTCACTGCATCTATTTGGAAGATGATAAGATGTTATTGTATCATGTATCCCTTGTAAGCACTTAATGTTCCACAAACTCTGCCTCTAAGCTCACTCAAGGCAGAACCCAAATACTGAGGCTCCCTGCACAGCACCATAACAAGGCTCTTTACGGAGAGTCCCACTGACATCAAAATTCTCGCTCTCTGACCTGAGATCATTATCAGAGAGAATGTGTCTCAACTCTCAATCAAGGAATATAAATGGTCTTGGCGCTCTGAAGAACACTCTCATCACTACGCTTCAGTCCTGTTCAATCATATGAGCAGAACAGCCAAATTTTGCTCTTATTGTCTAAAATCTTGATGCTAGATTACAGACACTAACCATTTAACATGTGCAAATGATAGGATTCTAACAACCAGATCTAACCAGAGAGACTGTTGAAGGAAAATGTCAACAAGTATCCCTGTCTAAAAACAACTTTGTTCCCGCAGCTGAAGAACGGTGACTTAATTTTGGCCAGCCAGCCAGTTCATAATTCCCTGAGCCTCAGATCACTGCAGTGTTGACAATTAACAGTGAAACACAAGTCAGAGCCTGATGTGCCTAGTAGTGATTGTAAAAGGAAAGTGGGAGCCCTACAAGTTAGAGTCTTTTCTCAACTCTGTTCACAAAATCTGCATGAAACACTGTCAGATGATGGCATTTCAACTCAACACACCTCTCATGGGTGCTGAACCACATCTCCTCTAGAAGCCAACCTCCCGTCTTCCTTCTCAGCCTTGATCGCACCAGTTTGTCTTTGCCGCAGCACCACATACTGCTGTGCTTGGAGGGGGGTGGGATGTGGGATGACATGAATCCCATCAGCAGGCTGCAGGGGGCCAAGAGCAGTCTAAAAGTTTATGTGCATGCATGTGCACACACATGTACACACTGTACATCCATTGGAAAATATGAACACTGGCATGCACACTTTTTATTTTTACTGAGAAACACTCTTTCTCGCTCTCTCACACACACACGCACACCACCGCACACAAGCAGACCCCCTGGTGTGGCTTTGGCAGCCCTCCTTCAGATCCAGACGTTGCCTCTCGAAGCAGAACCGAAACTCACCGCCGTCGTCTGCTGCTGAATCCTCGGGGGCACATTCACTTCCTGCCAGTTTGTTCAAGTCTGGATTAACAAGACGAACTGACCTACATAGTTCTTTTACTTTTCAAAAAAGTGGGGGGGGGGGACTTCTGGAACTTGGGGTGAAATACTGCTTGGTTGTATGTATTATAAGTAACACCTGAAATAACGAAGGAGAAAACATAGAGATTGAAATCCCATATTAAATGTCCAGATGGTGTAGTGGCAAGTCAGTTTATTTGTATAGCCCAATATCACAAATTACAAATTTGGCTCAAGGGGCTTTACAGCAACACAACATCCTGTCCTTAGACCCTCACATCAGATAAGGAACAACTCCCTAAAAAAAACCCTTTAACAGGGAGAAAAAATAGGAAGAAAGCTCAGGGAGAGCAACGGAGGAGGGATCTCTCTCCCAAGATGGACAATGTGCAATGGATGTTGTGTTTACGCAATTTACACACTATAACAATTGAAAGAGGATAACAGAATTATAATGGAATTATAAAATATATGAAGAGTATGATGAGGAGGATGCCAAGCAGTGTCCAGGTGCCACCGGAACAGCCCAGGACCCAAGCCACACGACCAGCATCACCATGTAAAAAAAATAAAGATAAAAAATTAGTCACACATCTTAGTGAAAGAAGGATGTAACATTAAAACAGGATAACAAAATTATATGGATTTATCCATCCATCCATTACCCGAACTGCTTATCCTGCTCTCAGGATCGAGGGGATGCTGGAGCCTATCCCAGCAGTCACTGGGCGGCAGGCGGGGACACACCCTGGACAGGCCGCCAGACCATCACAGGGCTTATATGGATTTATAAGGTATATAAAAAGAAAACGTGATGAGGGGGACGCCAAGCAGTGTCCAGGTGGCAACCACCATCACCATGGAGACCTGAGAAGAGGACAGACTGCACGTGCACACAAGGGAGACTCACATCACACCATTCACACACAGAAGAAGAGAATATAACATCATTCGGAGAGAGAGAAGAGAACAGTTTGCAATAGCCAATAATATATACTCTATAATCTCGTCAGCATAACAGTGCCTGGTAAATTCACTGAGACAGAAACCGACCCACCATGTCCTCCTCTTTTCCTCCAGGGTGTTGTACATATAAAGTATCAAGTAGGGCTTGACAGTATATTGTTTCAGCATTGATTTTGGTAATATACATGTGCAGTAGTCACATAGCAGTGGATGCAATGTAAGGCAAACAGCTCATCAGTCACACTACGCTGAAACGTTTCTACTGCTTGACAAAAAATGAAAACTAGTAAGGTCATTTAAAAGTGTTCTAGCTCTATTTGTTTTATTTGTTTAAATACCACTCAGTACACTGACGTATAGCTGCTGTTTATTTCTTTTCTGATTTTGGTCATTTAAATGACGTTTGTTATTGAAGAGGTTTGCATCTTGTTTTTTTTTTGTTTGTTTTTTTTTTTCATGTTAATTCCCTTATGTGATATTGCAGTGTAATGTGGTGGCCTATTTTAAAAAATGGAGGACAGCAATGTGAAGCTTGAATCCTTTCTAGACACCACCCTTTCACTCATTCACAGGCACACTCCCCTTCTTTAAGGGTAAGCAAAATACATTATACATTTTTGATCATATCTTGTATTGAGGCAGCACAGTGGCGCAGTGGTTAGCGCAGTTGCCTCACAGCAAGAAGGTCCTGGGTTTGAGCCCCGGGGTAGTCCAACCTTGGGGGTTGTCCCGGGTCGTTCTCTGTGTGGAGTTTGCATGCTCTCCCCGTGTCTGCATGGATTTCCTCTGGGTGCTCTGGTTTCCTCCCGCAGTCCAAAGACATGTCGGTCAGATGAATCGGCCATACTAAATTGTCCCTAGGTGTGTGTGTGCGTGCATGTGTGTGTGTGTGAGAGAGAGAGAGAGCCCTGTGATGGCCTGGCAGCCTGTCCAGGGTGTCTCCCTGCCTGCTGCCCAATGGCTGCTGGGCTAGGCTTCAGCACCCCTGTGACCCTGAGCAGGATAAGCGGTTTGGATAATGGATGGATGGACTAACCTAGATTGACAGCTGAGCACAAACTGAATACAGTAGTTCCTTGTTGAGTCAACCAGAATAGTGAACAACTAACTGCCTTATTTGCCAAATCATTGCTACAGTGATACAATCTTAAAAATTAAGCTATTGAAGTTAAAATTCATAAATATATGTTTAAATTCTTTAACTCTTACTTTTGTTTAACATCGAAATATAGATTGCAAAAAAACAAAGATATTGCAGTGTCATTTTTTTCATTCAGCCCTTGTCTCGAGACCTGTGTCCTTTCAAGTTCAGCCAAAACATGGGCCTTGAATGCCACTCTGAAACCTCATTGTGTCTCCAATGACCATGTGAATGCTTCATTGTGCAACAACAACAACGCAAGTTCAGACAGTGCAAGGGAAGGTATCGATTACAGTGAGGCTCATCATTCCATCCATTATCCAAACCACATATCCTGCTATCAGGGTTGCGGGGATGCTGGAGCCTATCCCAGCAGTCATTGGGTGGCAGGTGGAGAGACACCCTGGACAGGCTGCCAGGCCGTCACAGGACCGACACACACATTCACACCTAGGGACAATTTAGTACAGCCGATTCACCTGACCTGCATGTCTCTGGACTGTGGGAGGAACCCGGAGCACTCAGAGGAAACCCACGCAGGCATGGGGAGAACATGCGAGCGCCAAACAGAGGACGACCCGGTACAACCCCGAAGGTTGGACTACCCCGGGGCTTGAACCCAGGTCCTTCTTGCTGTGAGGGGACCACCCTAACCACTGTGCCACCGTCCCACCAGTGAAGCTCAATGACCTGTCAAATGGAGTGAGTAAGGGAGAGAAGGGAGGTGTAACAAGTGTTTGGAAGGGCGGGGCCTCCATACCCAAACTATCAGAGCTTTAATTTTTGTCTTTGCCATTACCACTGGTCTGTATTCAGATCCTGGTGTGCTCTATGAATAAAGCAGCTAGCACGAGTAATCATCCTGAGCCCATTTATTCTTCAGCATGATGGCTGTGTTTTCTTACTAGGGAGCCAGTTATTTGAGGCACTCGCAGACACAAATACACATGCATGCTTTCATACACATGCACAAGGATTTGCAATGCTGTAACAAGCATCCACCTTGCACACAACCATGCAGGGGATGGGGAGGTTCATGCAAGTTCACTCGTTCTCTTGGTCTCTTTGTTTTTCCTCTCTCACCCACACAGACTGGTGACAGCAATAATGATAATGGATTACATTTATATAGCACTTTATCTAGACACCCAAAGTGCTTCACAGTGAAGGGGGTCACTCACTTCAACCACCACCAATGTGTAGCACCCACCTGGATGATGCACAGCAGCTATTTTGCGCCACAACACTCACCATACATCAGCTTGAGGTGGGGAGGGAGAAATCATCGAGCCAATTACATGGGGAGATGATTAGGGGGCCAGATGGAGGGAGCCAGGTTGGGAATTTTGCCAGGACACCAGGGGAACCCTTACTGTTTGTGATAAGTGCCATGGGATCTTCAATGACCACAGTGAGTCAGGACCTTGGTTTAACGTTTCATCTGAAGGACGGCACCCGGGTTGGCCAAAAATAAACTTCACAGCTGATGGCAATACCACAATCTAAAATGTATTTGGACACAGAAGTTCATCTTATAATTCAGTAAGCTGGCCCAGATGACTCTCATAGACCGTTGAAAGGACAGCTCCAAGCTCCGCATCAGTGGTAGATCTTGTTGAAGGGCTACATTCTCAAGTTTTAAAAATTGGTGTCATATGGTTTGTGTTTACAAATACTTCCTGAATTGTATGTAAAAAAAAAAAAGCCCATCTAAATATCATCTGTGAATGCTTAAATTGAGTGGTATGTCTGTGTGGAAACCAGATAAGGGTCGTAGCTATCAAACTTAACATCTCAGTTGGTCAGGATGAAATCCCAGAAGATTGTCTTGGTGTGCTGTTTCTACCTGAATTTTTTTATTTATATATATATATACACTACCGTTCAAAAGTTTGGGATCACCCAAACAATTTTGTGTTTTCCATGAAAAGTCACACTTATTCACCACCATATGTTGTGAAATGAATCGAAAATAGAGTCAAGACATTGACAAGGTTAGAAATAATGATTTGTATTTGAAATAAGATTTTTTTTACATCAAACTTTGCTTTCGTCAAAGAATCCTCCATTTGCAGCAATTACAGCATTGCAGACCTTTGGCATTCTAGCTGTTAATTTGTTGAGGTAATCTGGAGAAATTGCACCCCACGCTTCCAGAAGCAGCTCCCACAAGTTGGATTGGTTGGATGGGCACTTCTTTGAGCAGATTGAGTTTCTGGAGCATCACATTTGTGGGGTCAATTAAACGCTCAAAATGGCCAGAAAAAGAGAACTTTCATCTGAAACTCGACAGTCTATTCTTGTTCTTAGAAATGAAGGCTATTCCATGCGAGAAATTGCTAAGAAATTGAAGATTTCCTACACCGGTGTGTACTACTCCCTTCAGAGGACAGCACAAACAGGCTCTAACCAGAGTAGAAAAAGAAGTGGGAGGCCGCGTTGCACAACTGAGCAAGAAGATAAGTACATTAGAGTCTCTAGTTTGAGAAACAGACGCCTCACAGGTCCCCAACTGGCATCTTCATTAAATAGTACCTGTTAGAGCCTGTTTGTGCTGTCCTCTGAAGGGAGTAGTACACACCGGTGTAGGAAATCTTCAATTTCTTAGCAATTTCTCGCATGGAATAGCCTTCATTTCTAAGAACAAGAATAGACTGTCGAGTTTCAGATGAAAGTTCTCTTTTTCTGGCCATTTTGAGCGTTTAATTGACCCCACAAATGTGATGCTCCAGAAACTCAATCTGCTCAAAGAAGTGCCCATCCAACCAATCCAACTTGTGGGAGCTGCTTCTGGAAGCGTGGGGTGCAATTTCTCCAGATTACCTCAACAAATTAACAGCTAGAATGCCAAAGGTCTGCAATGCTGTAATTGCTGCAAATGGAGGATTCTTTGACGAAAGCAAAGTTTGATGTAAAAAAAATCTTATTTCAAATACAAATCATTATTTCTAACCTTGTCAATGTCTTGACTCTATTTTCTATTCATTTCACAACATATGGTGGTGAATAAGTGTGACTTTTCATGGAAAACACAAAATTGTTTGGGTGATCCCAAACTTTTGAACGGTAGTGTATATATATATATATATACGTATGTTTTGCTCGGTTATTAAGTGAAGAGCTCTATTTCACTGAAATGGCAAAAACTGACAAGGTGGTGAAAAACCAATCGCTGGTTTTTATTAAAGCAGCGTAACTATTAAGAGTTGTTTGAAAATATCATGTTGGGAATGTCAAGAAATTACTTTTCATGCTGTAGCTAGCTGTTAAAATCTCAAGATATCTTCAGACAGCAAAGATTGGAGCTTTATAAAATGGGCTGCATTAGAAAACCTACGTTAACGTTCACAAGTAGTCCATGACATCCTCAAATGTTCCTGCGGGCTCTTTTCTAATACGTAAAGGCTGAATCTTCTCCCCGTGCCCTTCAGAGACATTGTTACTGTTTGTCTGTTAGAGGAGAATGTTGAATGGCATTCAGTGTTCCTCTCTCTTTTCAGCCACTTTGTTGTTAATTTTACATTGAAACCCTTGAGGCTTTGAAAAGAGTTTTTTTTTTTTTTTTTTTGATGGTGGCTTAATGGTTATTGACTCAGGTTATCAACACACTCACCCCCACTTTCCTAATGGTCTCATTGTTTCCTTATGACTAGAACATCACTCTGTCAGTAGTGCTAGCTGTGACTAGGAAAAACCATGCACCAGACAATAGCTCCCACATAGTAGCCGAGTCTGTAGAAATGTCTTACTGTAGATGTAGTTGTCTGTTTTTCTAATAGAATCTTCTTTCTCTTTCTCTTCACCCTTCCCAATCCCATCCTTGTGGCATTCTTGTTATTTTTGTCCTCCTCCCCTCGTCCATCTCCTTAATTTTAACTCATTAACCATATTTTCTTGTTTGTCCCCTCCTGCATCCTCTTCCTGGTCTGTTTGGGCTTTCCCCCCCCTCCTTTTGTTTTCTTTTATATTCACCATACCATGCCTCCCACTATGTTTTAATTTTGGTCATTTTAATTTGTGCATTTGTGTTTGTGCGGGTTAACCGCTGGCATGCAGACACCATAGACCCCGATGTTGACCTGTACGAACTCTTCCATGCTCCATACACCCCAGTACCAGACCCCTCCCCCATGCTGCCACCCGTGGGTGTTCAAGCTTCTGTGCTGAGCCATGACACCATCAAGGTGACCTGGGCTGACAACTCGCTGCCCAAGAACCAAAAGATCACAGATGCCCGGTACTACACAGTACGCTGGAAGACCAACATCCCCGCCAACACCAAGATGAAGGTAAGAGAGAGGCCTTAGTTGTCATTGTATGCCAGTGGACCAACTTGTTTTGTGTTCAGTAACTAGATTTGGTGCGTTTTTGCAAGATTTCAAATAATCCTTCTAAGATAAAACGGATTTAATCGTGGCGAACTCTGCTGTGAATGAAATTGAATTTTTAGCTTAAAATAAAATGAACCCAAATAAAAGTAAATTGAACCCAGACATTGCCGAAGCTCGCTGTCCTTTTCTGCCTAACATCAGCACTTTTAAACTCACGCAACTCATTTAAATTGAGCTATTTTAAGCTTAGCTCAAACTAATGTCATTTTGAACAGCCTAAATCGGTTTAGTCCGATCAGACTTTGATAATACCTCCTTCATTCAGTGCACTTGCTTTCCATTCTGTTCAGTGTAGTCGGGCACAATCCCTGCAGGACTGTGCTTACCAGAGAAACGCATTGATGTTCTCAAAATAGAAAGTAATGTCGTACAGTTCAATACAATAACACAATCCCCATCGCTCCACAGGAGAGTAGCAGTATAGTATTGGTCTGAGATAATTTTATAGCAGGCCAGTAATCCATTTGGCCTTTAAAATTCAACAAAGAGAACCAGTCACTCAACAGTCTAAAGACTCCCATAGCGGTATATGTACATAGAGTTCCTTCATAAGAACTGGTGTTGGGAGTGTTGGACCGCCTTCCTGGATTTTGGTAGGGAATGAGTCAATTTACAAATCTCGGGTTTATATTGACTGAACACAATAATCCGGCGCAGTGGACTGTTACCACATTTCCCTGTCTTTCATACCAACAAACCCGAGTTATTCTTAATCACCATCAGCACTGCAAAATATTTTTTATACGTTTAATATCAAATTTGTTGTCACTATCATGTCATTCCTTGTCTTTTTTTATCTTGTTATTTTGTCCTCATTTCCTGACATTTATTGCTTGTAAGGCTATCGGCTTAAGGCTTATTTTTTCCTCTATGTATTTCTATGGTAGGTTTTTTTTTTTTTTTGTCAGTTTCTACTGTGGGTTTGAGCCAGCTTCTGTTAACCAATACCTCTGGATTTGTATCATCAGACAGAGGGCAGTAAATCAATAAAATCATCAAAGCCCACTGTGATGAATAACACCATAGCTCATACCCGTGATAGCCATATTCATTATCACATACTCATTTCCAGAGATATTGACCGTCTAGTCAGTGAAATGGCCATGTGTAAAAATATTGTATGAATGTAATACTCAGAGTGTGGAAAATGAAGTCAGTCAGCTGTAGGTCAAGTGCTTGTGCGTATCAAATCACGTACAATGTGCTGATCCAAGAAATACTGGCAGCAGAGGTAAAGGGAGGCAGGAAGAGCTGAGCGCTGGAACAAAGGTGTTTTAAGATTCAGCACTTGGATTCTTGTTGCGCAATTATGTCCATTACTAATTTCTCAACATAGGATTGCTGTGTGTGTGTGTGCTTGTGCTTGTGTCAGTGCATGTTTACATGCAGGCCTGCTTACATTGGCGGCATGCAGAGCCCATATAAAGGGCAGCATTTACTGATAAATTATTCAGCAAGGACAAGACAAACTGAGAGCTGGAAAAAGAGGGGTAAATGGCTCACAGCTTTATAATGCAGTTGTACTGATGCACACACACACACACACACACACACACACACACACACACACACACACACACACACACACACACACACACACACAAAAAAGACAGTCAACACTTCTGTAGGATACTTTGATAAGATTGGACACTTGAATCCAGGTCGTTTTTCAATAGCGTTGGCCTTGCCACAAAGATTTATTCAGTCGCTTTTGGGAAGAAAAGAAAGGGAGAGAGGGTACCGTGCAAAGTCATGAACAGAATCCTAATCCATAGCGTTGCAAATAAGTGGTTTGCAACTTTGCACCTTGGCTAATAAGGCCCAAACTTGGGATAGCAAAATTCATTTGAATACATTTTTCTTGCTGCACTGACACCATTTAAGCAGGGTGACAGGCTCATTACTCATGTGTTCATCATCACCTACCCCAAGATGAAAATTATCAACACGGGGGGGTGTCCGGGTAGTGTAGTGTTCTATTCCGTTGCCTACCAACACAGGGATCGCCAGTTCGAATCCCCGTGTTACCTCCAGCTTAGTCGGGCATCCCTAGAGACACAATTGGCCGTGTCTGCAGATGGGAAGCCAGATGTGGGCATGTGTCCTGGTCGCTGCACTAGCGCCTCCTCTGGTCGGTCAGGGCGCCTGTTCAGGGTGGAGGGGGAACGGGGGGGAATAGCGTGATCCTCCCACGTGCTACATCCCCCTGGTGAAACTCCTCACTGTCAGGTGAAAAGAAGAGGCTGGTGACTCCACATGTATCGGAGAAGGCATGTGGTAGTCAGCAGCCCTCCCCAGATCAGCAGAGAGGGTGGGGCAGTGACCGGGATGGCTCAGAAGAGTAGGGTAATTGACCAAGTACAATTGGGGAGAAGAAGAGGGGAAATTCCAAAAAAAAAAGAAAGAAAAACCCCCCCCAAAAAAATATCAACACAATTGAATAAGGACACACACACACACGCGCACCCACATACACACACACACACACACACACACACACACACACACACACACACACACACACACAGGGTACAGGGTCAACAGTAGGAAGAGACAGTGTGGAGATAGAGTTTACCTTGTTCATGAACCATTTTGTTGGAAGTCTGTTTTTTTTCTTCATATTGCTTGGGATAAATGAAATGCCTTGTAGACTCTGAAGCTACTCATAATGTTAAGTTGGCACAGCTCAAACATGTGCGCTAATGTAGGTGAACTGAAAGACAGTGTAACCCGTGGGGATGACTCAGGTCCAATCTTTGATGCTGCTCTCCCATCAGCTCCTGTCTACTGTTCAAGCAAGCATCCCCAGACAAGCATGTGCATTATTTAAGAGATGACTGCTTTCCAACCAGCTGCATGTATCTTAAGAACAGACTGCCCTCTGGTTGACCTCCCTCGATGGAGAAATGCATTCCTGTCGATGCACGCAATGTTATAGATAGGACTGATGGAGACCAACTAACATTCTTTATTGCCTCTTTGACCTCATGAGCCCTTGTCAGCAAGCTTAAACCATACCCCTCTCTGTCGCTATCTCACATGCCATTTTTAAGATTATAATTCAAGGTCATAAAGCTGATTTTGAGTTCTGATTTTTGCATAAATAAATGTTATACATGGGATGTGCTTATTTATGTCGGTCTTGCCAGTGGTCCTGCACTTCTTATTTGTTCTGATTAAGAATTCCTACATGAGGCTTATTGAAGATCATTTCAGTGTAGAAGGGTTTTGGTTCCTCACTGGTTAAAGTGTGTAGTGTACCTACCATCATATGAACTGTGTGTCTGTTTGTGTGTCCGTGCCCCAAGACGGCCAACACCACCAGCCTGAGCTACATGGTGACAGGACTGAAGCCCAACACACTGTACGAGTTCTCTGTCATGGTGACCAAGGGCCGACGTACCAGCACCTGGAGTATGACAGCCCAGGGCACCACCTTTGAGACCAGTAGGAGCATTATCATATCTCTTTCTCACTTGCTCACTCTTGCTCTATGTCTCTGTCTGTGTGTCTGTCTTTCTTTCTCTCTCTCTCTCTCTCTCTCTCTCTCTCTCTCTCTCTCTCTCTCTCTCTCTCTCTCTCTCACTCACTCACTCACTCACTCACACACACACACACACACACACACACACACACACACACACACACACACACACACACACACACACACACACACACAGACAATGCATGCATGTGCATACATACATAAATATAAGCACATATACATGTAAGTATACACAGCCCTGCATGAAGTTTATTCAGTGTGACAGCACTTACCAGTCACTAGTTCACCTTTTTGTTTGAATTTCTCTATGTAGATAGTTCTTGTTAACTAGTTGTGAGTTTATTCGAATGATTGGCACTAGTGTTCATGATGCTGACATCCAACCTCCTCTCCAGTTCCCAGCTCCTCTCCTAAAGATGTGACAGTGGTCAGCAAGGAGAGCAAGCCACGCACCATCATTGTCAACTGGCAGCCCCCCTCCGAAGCCAACGGCAAGATCACTGGTGTGTATCACTCTCCCTCATGAACACAATTTTTTTGTGGTCTCAGATAGATTTTGGCCTAACAGGTTGGCTTAGCTCATAGGAGTAAGTGAAAGTTATTGAAATGTATTGGTTTAAAAAGGTTTTTTGATAAATTTGCCAAACTCTTCATCAAACTTGAATATGTAAAGGTGCTATGTGTAATTCTATTTGAATCCTGACCTGTTATCAGTCAGGAATGTGAATAGAAACAGCAATTTTATGTAAGCAAGACAAGAAATTCAAATAAACAATTTGTGGATACACAGCAGTTTGGCCGACACCTACCTTTTTCAAAATGCCTTCAGTAGATATAGTTATCTGCAATCACCACGTGTTTTGCTTCAGTCTGTGAGCAAAGTGTGACAGTTTGGGCACCGAACAAAAAAACCCCATCTCAGCTAGCCCAGCCCCTGTGTGTGTGTGTGTGTGTGTGTGTGTGTGTGTGTGTGTGTGTGGGTGTGTGTGTGGGTGTGTGTGTGGGTGTGTGTGTGGGTGTGTGTGTGTGAGAGAGAGAGATGAGTGGTGGATTTTGAAAGCCAACGAAATCTAGACTCATGCAGACAGGAATGACATGCATAGTTTCTATTTTGCATTTAAGACCATCTATGGCCCCAGAAACTGTTCCCTGGCACCCGTTAGGTCTGCTGATTGAACAACTCTTATCAAAGACCAGCCCCTGTTAGTGGACCAGTGGGCCTAGCATTTTAACACCCTGCTCAACCAGCCCACCCCAGTGGACTCAACTGTACTGGCAGAGCTCCCTGAACAGCCTACCTTGCAAGACCTAGACCTCCCACCAACCTTCAAAGAAATCCTGCATGCAGTCAAGACCCTGAAAAACAATAAAACTCCTGGACCTGGTAACATTCCCACTGAAATCCTCAAGGAAGGAGGCTACCTCTGTACGAGGACACTGTATCTCTACATCCTTGAGGTGGGGAGTCGTAATGTGTTGTCCCCCAGCATTGGAAAGACATTAACATTGTGACCATTTATAAAAACAAAGGAGACAAATCCATCTGCTCCAGTAGTAGGGGCATTTCATTACTGGTCATTGCCGGAAAGGTCCTAGCCAAGATCATGCTCCGCAGACTAACACTAACAATAGCCGAACGGGTCATACCAGAGTCACAATGCAGCTTCCAAAAAGATAGAGGGACAGTTGACATGATCTTTGTCACACACCAGCTCCAGGAAAAATGCCGGGAACAGCCCAAGGATTTATTCATAGCCTTCATAGACCTTTCAAAGGCATTTGATACAGTCAACAGGGACCTGCTGTGGCAAGTCCTGAAGAAATTTGGATGTCCACCCCACACGTTTCTCACCATCCTTGGACAGTTTCACTCAGGAATGATGGCCCGAGTGGTTGTGGGGAACCACAGCTCTGAGCCCTTTGGTGTGCAGACTGGAGTCAGACAAGGCTGTGTGCTAGCCCCAGTCCTGTTCAATATCTTCTTAGTCTGTGTTACAACACTGTTACAAAGGAGGATGGAGAAACAGGCTGGAGTCACTATTGACTTAAGGCTCGATGGTAACCTATTCAACATCAGGAGGTTCCAGGCAACCACCAAGTTAACCTCTGAGAATATCATTGAGCTACAGTATGCCGATGATTGTGTCCTGGTAGCCCACACACTAGAAGCCCTTCAAAACACTGTCGGTAGTTATAACTGCATACAGTAGAATGGGACTGATCATCAACACCCAAAAGACAGAGGTAATCTGTCAGATGAGTGCCGGCCTCCCAAGCCACCCAACAACCTTCACAGCAGAAGAGCAACAGCTGGCCACTGTTCCTGCCTTCAAATATCTGGGAAGCATACTATCTGACACCTGCACAATGGATGATGAGATCCAGCACCGCCTCAAACAAGCCTCAATATCTTTTGGTCATCTAAGGAGAAAGGCTTTCCAGAACAGCAACCTCAATCTCCACACCAAAGTCCTTGTTTACAGAACAGTATGCAACTCCACACTACTATATGGATGTGAGGCATGGACCATCTACAGCCACCATCTCAGAAGCCTGGAGGCCTTCCATGTCTCCAAAGGATCCTCAGCATTACTTGGGAGGACAGAGTGCCACACACAGAGATGTTGGAACGGGCAGGCAGTTGCAGTATGGAGTCTAACCTAAACCACCATCAACTCAGGCGGCTTGGGCATGTCATTCGTATGCCCAGCCAACAACTCCCACGTAAGGTCCTCTATGGCCAACTACACCTTGGTCAATGCACTGCTGGTGGGCAGGAGAAGCGGTTCAAAGACCAAATGAAGACCACACTGAAAAGATGCCAGATCAACCCCTCTTCTTTGGAGGAACTTGCTTCCTGCCGCACCATCTGGCGCTCACATCTCACAGGGAGTGAAGTATGTATATGGAAAATCAGCGCACACAACACCGTTTAGCAAAGCGTGTGAAGAGGCGTGCTTGCAAAGCTACCCTTGCCCCCCCCCCAGCACCACCCTTACATGCCTGTTCTGCAGCCGCAACTGTGCATCCAGAATCAGAATATTCAGCCACCAAAGGACTCACTAATAGAAGATAGTCATCATCGGATATGATGGACAACCAGCAAGTGTGTGTGTGTGTGTGTGTGTGTGTGTGTGTGTGCGTGCGTGCGTGCGTGCGTAGAGGTGGGGAGGTTACTTTGTTTCAGTCAGTACCATTTAACAATTCCATAAGGTCATCAACCCTGTGATGGGCTGGCGGGCTGTCCAGGGTTTCTCCCCCCCTGCCGCCCAATGCCTGCTGAGATAGGTTCCAGCATCCCCGCGACCCTGAGAGCAGGATAAGTGGTTTGGATAATGGATGGATAAGGTCATTGAATCATGTGTGATCAGAGATACTGACTGAGAGCCTCTTGTTCAAATTCAAATTGCTTTGATTGCATGATCATAACAAAATACAGTATTGCCAAATTTTCTTTATTTTTCTCCCCATACCTTTTATAGGCTACATCATCTACTACAGTACAGATGTCAATGCTGAGGTTCATGACTGGGTCATAGAGCCAGTGGTGGGCAACCGTCTAACCCACCAGATCCAGGAGCTCACACTGGACACCACCTACTACTTCAAGATCCAAGCCCGCAACTCCAAGGGCATGGGCCCCATGTCGGAGGCTGTGCAATTTCGCACTCCAAAGAGTAAGTTTGATCAAAGGGCCCTGAGGCCAAGGCGAAATGCAAAGCAGTTGAGAGGGAACGGTCCCCTTTTTAGTGTCAGTCTACCAGTTGGCACATCTCTTGTTAAAGCTTGCCAAATCATATGATTTAAGTTCTCCCGGTTATTGAGTTTATTATTATTACTATTGAGTTAAATGAACAATCCAGTTAAAATTCCAGGCAGTGTTTTATTATAGTGAAGATGCTTGGAGGAAACTTCCTGGAAAAAAGCTATGATTTCTTAAATTATCCACAAGGTTTCTTAATTGGTATGGCATGACTTGCTTTTTGTGAGTGATGCATGTGGTACTAGAAGCTGCTGTGAACTGGAGTCAAATTCCTCGTATGCATAAGCACACTTGGCCAATTAAGTTGATTCTGATTCTGTTCAGCCAGCAACTTGTAATTTGCATCCAGCCTACAGTACAGTGTGAAAAGGATAAATGCCAGTTAGGCTGCAGTTTTGCTGCGCAGGGTTTCTTTCAGTAAATATTTTTATGAGCATTTTCAAAGGGCTTTCATATGACTTCATATTTTCCTCACGGGAGTTTCGATCATATTCTCATGTATCTCAAAGCGGCAAAAAATCAATGTGCATTTCATTTGGCTTGTTGTGTGACAGGGTTTTCTTCTTTCAGTGCTTTGCTTATAAATGAGTTTGGCTGAATTTATAGTACACCCTTCCTCCAGCCGTATCTGTTAATTTATTCCCCTCTCTCTCTTCCTCACGCTTAGTTTTTCCTCCCTCCCCTCATTTTAAACCATGTCTTTCTCTCTTGCCCCCCCGTCTTCCATCTTTCACTCACTCGCTGCTTTTTTTCAGCTAACCAGTTTTTTGCTTTTCATTTTCTCTCCCTACCTGCTCTCCTTTGGCCTGTTAAGCTGAGTCCTCTGACAAAATGGCTAATGACCAAGGTAAAACTCCCTCTCCACACTTTGTCTCTCAGTGCTCACTGCTGACTCTGCACCGTGTGTGTGTGTGTGTGTGTGTGTGTGTGTGTGTGTGTGTGTGTGTGTGTGTGTGTGTGTGTGTGTGCATGTGCGTGTGTGTGTGTGTGTGTGCGTGTGTGCGTGCGTGCGTGTCCCCTCTGCTCCTGAACTCCTCCACCTTCTGGGCTGTTTAACTTGGGCAGCATGACTTATAAAAAGTGTTTTGGCTCCTGGAATTTTATTTCACTCAATCCCCACATGAAAGTTTTATGGAGGCATGAATATGAGAGTGTAAATTTAGCTATACACTTGAGAGTTTCTACAAAAATATTGTAATGCTGCATTCATTGACGCGTTGTCTTGTTTCCACTTCCAGCTTCCAACCTCCCGGCGAAGCCAGGAAGCCACCACCCCCCACCTGACTTCGGATCTGCATTGGGTAAGGCTGCCTGTGGCTCAGCTACATTGGCTGTCTTAGTGCACAGCTGTCATAATGTCACTTAGGGGCGTCCGGGTGGCATAGCGGTCTGTTCTGTTGCCTACCAACATGGGGATTGCTGGTTCGAATCCCCGTGTTACCTCCAGCTTGGTTGGGCGTGTCTACAGACACAATTGACCGTGTTTGCGGGTGCGAAGCCGGATGTGGGTATGGGTCCTGGTTGCGGCACTAGCGCCCCCTCTGGTCGGCCGGGGCGCCTGTTTTTTTTTGGGGGGGGGTAGCGTGATCCTTTCATGCACACTACGTCCCCCCGGTGAAACTGTCAGGTGAAAAAAAGCGGCTGCCGAGTCCACATGTATCGGAGGAGGCATGTGGTAGTCTGCAGCCCTCCCCGGATCGGCAGAGGGGGTGGAGCAGTGACCGGGACAGCTTGGAAGAGTGGAGTAATTGGCCAGATACAATTGGGGAGAAAAAGAAGGAAATTCCAAAATAATAATAATAATAATGTCAGTCAGAAAGGGGGAAGCGAGCCCCAACAATGGTCTGATAGAGTTGCCTAAAATCCTTCAATCCTGAAGAAGTCAGCTTCTTCTGAAGCAGAAAAAAGAAAAATTACCTGTTCCTGTTTTTATTTATCATACTTTGAAGACATGACTGAAAATTTCGAGTTGATTTCCGTCTGCACAGTGTGTAATTTAGCAATTTAAGCCATACACCAACCAATATTGCATTTGTTCTTCTCCAACTTTGCCTCTTTCTTTTTTCCTTTTTTTCCACCTTCCAGGTAAACCAGGGATGACAGGAAGTGGAGACAACCACATCCTGGTTATTGTTATCATCATCTCAGTGGGTGCTTTCACCATCATAGTGGTAGTGGTGGGGGCCTTCCTATGCACGCGGCGCACGACATCCCACCAGAAAAAGTAAGCAGCCACAATCCTCTTTTGTGTCCTGTGGCCCTCTCTCTTTCTGTCGCCATTTGTTTCTTGGTCTCCTTACTTCCTTCTCCATTTTCTGGTCTGACTTCTCGTCTCTTAACTCTGATAAATGTCTTATTTTCTGAACCTCGTCCAATACAGCACTGATCATCCTCCTGGAACTCTTTCATATTGTTAATATACCCACTGTGATTAATTAACTGCCATCAAATAACTTTTCCTTTTTCACTTGTGACAACTGCTAGAACTTCAACAATCCACTTTTGGTTTCACCTCCAGGAAACGGGCCGCTTCCAAGTCCTCCAACGGCTCCCACAAGTACAAGGGCAACTCCAAAGATTTGAAACCCCCCGACCTGTGGATCCACCATGAGAGGCTGGAGCTCAAGCCCATGGACAAGTCTCCAGACCCTAACCCGGTCATGACTGACACACCCATACCCCGGACCTCTCAGGACATCACACCAGCGGATGGTGGTTTAGAGAGCAACCCCCACATACAACAGAGGCGTAACTCTTACCGCGGTCAGTGTTGCCAGGGTGGAGTGAGAGGCGATTCTTGCCCTTAAAACCGCCCAGTGGCTGCAGAACATACCTTTCGAGAGCTAATAAAGAAAATGCTTTTGTTTAGGCAAGAGATGTGCATATGTGCTGTGATTAGGTCCCACGAATACAACATTAGTGGTACCTGGAGTATTGCTTTTGTGTTGAATGCTTCCTTGACAGAGTTTCTGTGTCAGTGCTTGTCTTGTGCTTGTTGTAGGTTTTGTAATTATCATTCCAAACATTTCATGCTTTTCACACACTGTTCATGATTGCAGTCCCTCAAGAATACACTCTTACAGTTAACAAATATTTCCAAATCCAAACAACATAATCTGCTGTTAATAAGGATTAAAAAAAAATCATAAGCAAGACCCAATGACACATTCATAATCTGAGTGACGCAATAGTCGTAGATCGTTCACTAAAAAGAGCAGCCCAACAGTGGCTCTTTCTGATTGGCTGGTTTCAACCATTTTAGGTCATGAATCAGAAGACAGCATGTCCACACTAGCAGGCCGGCGTGGGATGAGGCCTAAAATGATGATGCCATTTGATGCACAGCCGCCTCAGCGTAAGTGTGGGTGTGATTGCATGGATCTGTATGTATGCGTGAATGTGTAGATGAGCGACTTGTTTTTCATACCTCACAATTAATGAGCAATCTGTCTACAAAACATACAATTCAACAGCTTTTGAAGTAATTGAGTATATTGGCTTTACTGAATATGACAAACAGTCAGCAGAACGATGGCTCGGTTTAAACCTCCGTGTCATTCAATTTTTTGTCTAATCTACTGAACAACATTGCTTATAAGTCAAAGTCCATTTAACATATTGCACAAATATTCAGATGTGGTTGCTTGTTTTTGAGGTTGTTTAGAATGGAGCTTGCTTGTGTGTGTCTTGACAATCAGTGCTTCCACACCCTTCATCATTGCAACAGGCTAAACATCTCATCCTGTTTGTGTGTGCATGTGTAATGTATGTGTATGTGTGCGTGCGTCCATCCACAGCTGTGATTAGCGCTCACCCCATCCATTCCCTCGATAACCATCACCACCATTATCACATGGGCAGCCTGGCATCGCCGACACGCAGCTATCTCTACCACCAGGGTGGTGGGCACCCACGCCCACACACCTGCACCACCCCCCTCTCTCATCTAGACAGGGTGGACTCCTCAGGTGAGACCGCTGCCACCCTCTGGATGGCAGAGGATTTGCAAGTGGGTTGTGTCAATCACAGGGCAACCCTGACTCGGTCACGACTGGTCATGCTCCTTTTGTCCTCACTCGTTTGTTCATTCTTTCCTCTGTTCACTGTCCCTGCCAGGCGGTAGCCTAGGAGGGGATTGTGCATTTGGTCACGTGTGTCTGTGTGCGTGTCTGTATCTGTCCGCGGCTAATCTCGCAAGCTACTGGACCTATCAGCCTAATTTTTTTTGTGCACAGTTATGACTGTACGATGAAGGACCTCTTGTGGTGGTGGTGATTCAGAACCTTCGAAAAACGTTTATTCTTGCTGTCGCAGCTCACTCAACCAACCGCCGCTGTCTGTCACTGCCCAGTCTAAGTTAACCGTGCACGTGTGTGGCTCACATCTACAGTTGATCGGGCAGCACAACATGTACTCGGGTATGAGTCTTGAAAGTAAACGAGAAGTTAATCATATTTCCCAAGTCCGCAAATCATTCCCTGCTGATGTCAGCTCAGGAGAACTGGAGGAACACTGTATGAACCAAAAATAACCTCTGTCTTTATTGTCCCCGGGCTAGACCAAAGTGGTCACATAGCAAATCTTTTCTTTTTGGAAAGTGCAAGTTCATATTAGACTTGGATGTGTTTGTGCGAGGGTCCCACAGACTGACAGGCAAAACGTTTTTTACTGGTAAATTTTATTTATTTGTTTATTTATTTTAGCTTGAGCGCTGCTTATTAAAAACTTTTTTCCCCCATATTTTCCATTCAGTGGAATTGGGCGCTGTGCAAAAGTCTTAAAACAGCAGAAAAAACACTGGGTTTTTTTCTGTCCCAGTGTGCGTGTATCTGTCCGCTGCTAATCTTGCATACTACTACTGGGCCTGTCAGCCTAATAATTTTTGTGCACAGTTATGACTGTATGCTCAAGGACCTCTCGTGGTTGCGATGATTCAAAATCTTTAAAAAACCTGTTTTATACCGCAATTGAGGGCTCCCCAGCTGGTTTGTCGCCAAGTTCAAGCACCGAAGAAGGGGAGATACGCCTGGCGGGGATCTGCACTCTACTGAGTGCACTCTTCCTGTCCGTCGATGACATAGGTTCATGCCAACACAACTGTCATCTTTTTTTATTTTGCTTCCTTAGAATGTTACTAATCACTTCAGGCCTTTTTAAATGACTTGCCAGTGTCCTCTTTCACTCAGTGCACATGACTCTCTGCCAGAATGCTGTGCAGTCTAGTCCAAGTTTTTGTGGGAGAGGTATTAAGGATGCAACCTGAAGTTTGGACACTAATATTCAGTCATTCTGCATATGAACCTGTCTGTTTCTGCCATGTTTTTACATCTTCGTGCTTTAGAAACTTCTAGTGGTCTCTGTCAGGTCTAATTAATGCTTTTCTCAATAAATTATTTGGGGGGGGGGGCCTCTAGGCTGGCATGAAAAGATGAACAATTCTCTTCAGAGCTTACTCAGAGCATGGCTAAGATTGATCTGAATGTTATAGGGGTGAGCAACTTTAATGATAATAATAAATCAAACTTATATAGTGATTTTCTAATATTCAAAGTTGCTTTACAATAAATGGGGTGAAACAAGACAACAGATAAATATAACACAGACATATAGGGGTGGATGGGAAGGGGGGCTACAAGAGGGAGAAGTGGCAGCCACACACGACGCCAGCAGTACTCTCCCACTTAAACAGATAAAGAAGGGCAAGAAAAACAAAAACAAAAAAAACAGCACTGTGGACGCTGATTTTCTGTAGGGGTTTACTCCCGTAGCCTATTCCTCCCCTGAGGTATCCACTAGGCAGTGGCACTATTTAACCCATAGCTGGGGGCTGGTTCCACACCAGTGGGCCTGCATACCGCATGTCTAGGGGTCAGACCTCCTCCGAGTCCCTTGTAGTTCAGCCGGGGTCCAAGGTGTACCCAGTTACCATGTGTTGCCACAAGGAGGCACTACATAGGGCTTGCTGTTGGAGAGGCTATGAACTTTGATGGTAATGGTTATGAAAAAGTTGACGAGACTGTACGTCTGTATGCCTGATTTATGAAACCCACAAAAAATCCCATTTGTGGCATTTTAGATGAAGAAAGAAACCCCTGTGCATTTGTCCCAGCTCTCTCCATATCTCCAAGGCGCAGGAGGACCAGGCCTATAAACCCATCTCCTTTTTTGCCTCTGCCCTCTCTGTTTCCCCCTTCTTGACCCCATATCTATATCCTTTCCAGAGTCTGTGAGGAATACTCCCATTGCTGAGCCCATCCCCCCAGCCACTGCCTCCTCCCAAGCCTCCTGTCCCTCGGAGCTGCTGGCAGACCCTGAAGGCAGCTACCATGGCTCCAGCACCACTGAGGAGGAACCCAGCTATTCCAGCAACCTGCCCCCGCACCGCCCAGCACACCCCCACTCCCACGCCCACCCCCTCAAGAGCTTTGCTGTGCCTGCCATCCCCTCCACCAGTCACCCGAGCTACGAGTCACCTGCCCTACCCAGTACTCCCTTGCTCTCTCAGACCGGTGAGGAATTGGACACACGCACTCACCCACACACGTCCTTGGCAATATGAAATCACCTAGGCAGACCTCATTTTGAGGCGGTTTCTCAATCGAGACTGTAAGATTGTGAACTGAAAGGAATCTTACTTGGTGTTCTTGTCTGTTTGGTGTTCAGGGCCCCCTCCTCACCCCCACGTGGTCAAGACAGCCTCTATTGGAACCTTGGGTAGGACGCGCACGCCCATGATTGTCACTGTGCCCAATGCCCCTGATGTGCCAGAAACCAGCAAGATGCTGGAAGATGTAGACAGCGTGAGTATGGCGCTCCATTTGGGCCACTTGTAGCCTCTTGCCAGGGCAGATGCGAGTGGCTGATATTGTTCCTGTGTGGCCTATCATGGCAAATGGTTTTCTGGAAAAAAAAATTAGTTTGACCAACTGTAACATGATAGCACTATATGTCAGTCATTATCTTGTGAAATTTTGATATCCACACATTCCAAACCCATGTCAGGTTCTGTTTGGGCACAGGATTATGTAGTTACTTTCAATTGGACATAAATTTTAATGACATTTTTTTTTCTGTTTGTCCTTTCTCTCTTTTTCTGTCCAACTTCACTCACCATTTTCGTGGTGTTCTTGTTGGCTGCTTGTGGATATCATTTCATTTAATTTTCAACTATTATTGATCAATTCATAACTGGAATGACTTTTTCCTCTTTAACCATTTAAACTCTTCTCGATGTGCTAATCATTGATTGGCTGGTGACCATATCTCAACATTGGCTTCTCTTTGGTTCTGTTTGTTTGCTTTCTGTCTGCCATTCTTTGTTATTGGCAATACGGCACTGCAGTCCCATTAACCCATCCCCAGCTCGCCTCACCCCACCCATACGACTCCCTGCCCCTCTGCAAAAGATCCAACTGACCCTCTCCTCCTCTCCCCAGGTGCTTGCCTCCCTCCCCCCCTGTCCCTCCCCCGCCCCCCGCAGTAACCCTGTTCCTCTCCCCCAGAGCTATGAGCCTGATGAGCTGACCGAAGAGATGGCCCACCTCGAGGGCCTGATGAAGGACCTGAATGCCATCACCACAGCACCCTGAGCACGCATGCGTACATACAAACACACACATGCACCAACATACACTCAAGCAAACACACTTACTGAAACACAATCACACAGGGCACCCTGTCATTCACTCAGAGAGGCGGAAATTCTCATTAATGCAGCAAGATACGCAGTCAAATTGAAATACACACAACGCACACCTAAACAAATGACTTGAGAGCCAGGGGCTCATTGACGCAAAATGGCTTCTTATGCCTATGGAACTCTCCCGTTGCCCTGCAGAGAAAAAAATTCCAGACTGAAACTTCGGAACTTTTTTTTTGGCTTACCTTGCTCAGTCTCAGGAAGGAGATGGCCATGAGAGGGAAAAAAAACTGAGACGCTTCACCTTTTTATGAAGAAACATTCTCAGAGACGATAAACTATAAACATTGGTCGCTTTCAACCGGAAGATTGTGAATTTTTCCTCAGCAAAATTACCTATAGGTTTTTGTGGTGTGTGATGGAATACAGCTCAAGACAGCAAAAATTCATGTTCAAGTCAAAAGGATAAAGTCCAAAAATATGCTGGTATTAATGTTGGTGCTCGTGCAGCACATTCTACACAGTGTTTGTTTGATTCGTGTCATTTCTTTGTGCATTTTTGTATATCTATTGGGCCATTTCAGTGAAGTGAACATTGAATATCAGTCCCCCATACAGACCTACAGTATCCATGAACAAACATCCTTTTATAGCAGTTTTTGTTCTTACCCCCTTTTCATGTCATATATTGTGCCATGATTTAGTATTTTTTATGTTTTATCTATTATTTTTACATACATATCCTTATAGACATGTACATACGTTTTTTTTTAAACTGCCTCATTCTCTTTATCTTTCCCATTGTTTTATTATTATTTGGGATTAAAGTAGGATGACATAGAGTCCTAAAGCTCAGTTTTTATATTAACAGGGGAGAGATGCCTCGTGTGGTTTCTACGATAAATTTTGAATGGATTCTTTCATTCGCCCCTGGCATGTGTTGCCCCTGTGTACATTGAAATGTTTTTTGTTTGTTTGTTTGTTTGTTTGTTTGTTTTTTAATGGGAGCTCTGTTTGAAACGCCTTACCAACATGTTTGTAAGTTGGACGTTCTGGATGACTTCACTTTCCGAGGATGTCGCTCCCGGTTGTACTGTGACACCTATCTAATATATTGCTGTCACCGCTTTTCGGAAGGTGGCAGTTTTTAATCTTCTATGGGATTTCACAGTACATCTTTACAGGACTAGGGGTAGTGGTCCCCAAAACCTCATACTGCATCCGGTAAATCCCTCCTCTACAATGCAAGTGTTATGTATTGAAAGAAAAGCTGTATAAATCTTTTTTTTCTTTTTTTTCTGAAAGCCAGTATTTGGTTTTAGAAGTCTTTGTCAATGAACCAGGTATGTTTTAGGATTTGTTTTTCCCCCACAATGAAAAGGATTTGTTATTTCTCGAGAAATAACAAGAAACGTGATGGCTCTTTTTTTCCCCCAGATCCTATAAGAAGCAAAGATGTTGGACTTTTGAATGGGACTCCCAAAAAAAAAAATTTTTTTTACATTGTGGTTTTTGTATGAAGAAAAAAAAAAGCCTGTTCTATACACAATTCAATTGTAAAAATGAAAAAAACATTGAACTATGTTCATGTAAGAAACTAGATTTTCATCTACCCTCTTACCCAAAGAAATTTGTCATTTGCAATCATAATAGTCTGCTCTACTTTTGTGAATACCATGTTTCTCATAAATGTACATCCTCTTGAATGTCAATATAAGAGATTTTAACTATGGATACAAAAGGATACAAAAGGAACACGTTTTTGTTTTGTTTGGTTTTTTTGGGGGGGGGGGGTTGATTGAAAACAGAAGGGCGGGGGGGGGGACCAGACTCCATTTGGGAAATAATCTTTTAAGTTGTAAACAGTCAAACTTGTATTGCACTTTTTCACAGTTTTTGAAAAGTACATTTCTTACATATCTTGTGTTTTAAATATCAAGCTGTTTGTGTACCGTAGTGTCCTAGGTTAGCAGCAGGCAGCTGGTCTTGTTTTTTATGTTATTTTTTTTGTTTTGTTTTTTGTTTTTTTTGCTTTGAAGATATGAATTTGAGTGGCAGAGTATTTACTGTGCTGCTGATGACGAGGAATTCTGTTGTCGCTTGTTTATGTACAGAGCTCTCTTTGCTTTCTGTAGAAAAATTCTGTGGCTTTTTAAAAAATGTTGAAAAAAAATTTTGGAAAAAAAAATGAGATTTTTTTTATTGGTGCTCCTATACATTGTGTATACAAACTATTATGAATACTAACAAAGCTCCTGTTTCTACTTGTCTTCATTTTCATGGAAGATGTCAGGATTTTGCATCGTATGAACATCAAGATGCACGTGCGGGTCGCGACTCCTCATTCGGTGTTCGGCTTACTTTAATACAAATAACCCAGTCTGCGAGCACATTCAGAGAACACACTAACAGATGGAGTCACTGTTCAGACAACGCCATCGATTTAGCACATGAGGTTTTCATTTTGGATCAAGATACTCATTGCTTTAGGGCATCCGGGTAGCGTAGCGGTCTATTCTATTACCTACCAACATGGGGATCGCCGGTTCGAATCCCCATGTTACCTCCGGCTCGGTCGGGCGTCCCTACAGACACAATTGGCCATGTCTGTGGGTGGGAAGTCGGATGTGGGTATGTGTCCGGGTTGCTACACTAGCGCCTCCTCTGGTCAGTTGGGGCACCTGTTCGGGGGAGGGGGAACTGGGGAGAATAGCGTAATCCTCCCGTGTGCCATGTCCCCCTGGCGAAACTTCTCACTGTCAGGTGAAAAAAAGCGGCTGGCGACTCCACATGTATCGGAGGAGACGTGGTAGTCTGCAGCCCTCCCTGGCTCGGCAAAGGGGGTGGAGCAGCGACCGGTACGGCTCGGAAGAGTGGGGTAATTGGCCAGATACAATTAGGGAGAAAATGGGGGGGTACTCATCACTTTGAAGATGAAATTGCATGTTTAGGTTTCTGAGCAATTTTAAGCCATACTAAGTGAGTACTTAAAGGATGACATCCACTTTTTATACATGTCAGTTGTTGCTTTTGAATACAAAAACGGTGGCATGTAGCCTGGGTAAATCTTCACACACCTGCCTAACCTGATTTTATCCAATTTTAGTGTAAAGGGTGAGTTTGACTGAATGGTGGCAAGTAAAATTGACTGACTTACCACACCCAACATTGCCTATTGTTTGGTGATAACTAATCCCTGGTGATTTGTTAATATTTTTCAAGTTACAGTAAGTTGTGTTTACATTAAGGATTGCTGTAAAAACCGGAAAAGACTAGTATCTTGAGGTAAATTTTTGGAAAATTTCAAAACCACATTCAAATATACAATTGGTTAAATGGGTTAGGTAAAACAATTGTTTTAACATATTGAACAAACTTCAAATCTAAAACAAGAAGGTTGCAACGAATGTGACAAAACACCAAGAGCATGGTATGTGAATGAATTGCAGTCATCGAGTAGTCAATGCACATTAGTTGTTTTTTTTTCTTTTGTCTACAAATATAACCTTTAAAGGAAATTGCTTGTTACATGGTAAATGGGATGTGGTTCTTTGATTGCTTATTCAATATGGCTGAAAATCCCTCGCAAACAATCTTGCTGGTGGTACCTTGAGATCACTGATTTGATTGTACATCCTCAGTGATGACTATAGGAATCGAAACACTATCGGGCTCAAATGACTCTCTTTGGATTTGATATTTTAGAAGCACATTATTTCAATAGAATCCCATTTCAATGTTATGAAGTATTGTAGGCTAGTGCAATATAATATTAAATGCAAACTTCATAGTTTTGCTTTCAGTGTAGCAGTTAATGGTTCATGCATGATACGGTATTGCCTCATTACACCATGGCCTCGGTGTAGTAGATGACCTCCCCAAAGCCTCTTGCAATAAGTTCCCATAGAAAAGGATATGATCAGAAAATATCTGTTCAGCTGGAGACAGCTAATGTGACTGTCAGGGGTGCAGGGAAGAGTAGTTGTGTGCGTATGTTAATCTACTCAGGTGAGTGACAGCAAAGGGAAAGCCATACATGCCTTGCTCTAACTCGGACTTCACATAGTTCTGACAAATACCTGATGTGTGTTTCTGATTGTTGTCCCACTGGGAAGTGAGTCCACTGTTAAGAGGTTTAAGCCAGTAAGGATGGCATGCCCTGTAGAAGGGTGTGGTGATACTTGTCTTCGGTTGATGTGTAATTGATCCTGTGGAAGTCACTGACTCCAGAATAGGCCAAAACAGCCCCAAGCCTACAGCTGACTGTAGGCTTCATGCATTGTAGCATTAACCGTTCATGCAGCCCTCTACTCACATAAACTCTATGAGTACAAGGGAAAACTTCGCATCTTGACCCATCAATAAAAAAATCCACAAAATAAGACTTTCCTCCAGTCTACATCAGTGAAATTTCAGTATCTCTTGGGCCATGCTAACAGTTTTAACTTTTCGCTGAAGAAGGGGTTTAGAAACTGCTACGCTTTCATTAAGGCCGCAATTTGCCAGTAGTCCCCCCCCCTCTCTATTATCTGGATTAGGATTTTCTTTGTTCAATCGGCTTTGAATCTTGCATGCGTGCTATTGTGTCTCAAACTTGTTAGCTTGATAGTGTAACGTGCATGGATAAGTAGACACGTTGGTCCTTGTCTAACGGGTCGAACCATTTAGTCGCCTGGTTAACGTTGTCGCTTGCGGAGTGGGAGACACGGGTTCGCGTCCCGGCTGTGGCGACGGTTTCCCAGACTGCCCCCCGAATTCGCTGTAATATATTGGCCTTCAAACGGTGGGGTTGCTATAATTCTGCCTTATCTTGCTTAAAACCAAAGGAAGTTGATTTCTGAAAATCTAAAGTGCATTGCTCTGCACCATTAGAGACTTCCTAGGCTACCATGGAGCTCCATGTAATTGACAGTCCCTCGTCACATGAGAGCAATCTGACTACTGACATAACAAATCACTGTAAAAACATCAAAGCAAGTGTCGTTTTTCAAAATAAAAGCACCTGCATTAGCGCCAATAACGTATAGAGGACCATATCCCTAATGTTTATCGTTACAAGACTCAAACAACTCAACACAGTGTATTGGGGAGTGTCCAACATGGAGCACAACGCATTTCCTGACAGCTCTGATGGTTTTCCATCAGAGGCTAATTACAACCCTCGTATCTCATACGAAATGAGGAGCGGCAGTCTTGTCACACAGACGAATGGGGGGGAAAAAACTTAACCGAAAATATTATTTCCATTGTTCATGTTTCCTGCGTCGTTTAACACCAACGGCAGTTGCTAGACTTTATTAAAAAAGCGATCTTTCTGTCTCATTTCCACCCTCAAATAAGTAGGTATGTGAAACATATGTCTTGAGTTTTTTAGTTACTAAATCCGATAGGAACCTTGTCGAGGCTGTCCACAGTTTACAGAGAATTTTAACGCCCTGTGCATAACTGTAGTCCACTGACTTCCGGTTTCTAATGCAGCGGTCATACCAGTTTCCTGTTTGTTGGCGTGCGCTATTGACAATAGCATATTTTTCGCGATGCCTGCAGGATTTACCATAGATAAATGTCAACGACATGCACAGAATTGTCGACAAGATTGTTTTGTGTTCGGCAAAGCCAGTGCATAAAAATCCTTTGGAGTGGGTGGTTGGAGAATGGTGTGTTTGAATCCCAGAACGGCAAACTTTGAAAATGGTGAACCAATGTCTAGCGAATCGGAAGAAGTTCAAAGAGAATGGAGTGCAGTAAGGTTGAAGAAAACTAGGAAGAAGAATTCAGTGCCCAATGAAAGTGAGTCGGAAAAACAAAATGGTCTGGGAAAAAAGCTGAGAGATGAGAGTGAAGAGTGGAAAGTGATTATTGAATTTGGAGATCATTCCAGTGGCAAGTTACATTCAGTGAAACTCACAAAAGCTATTCAACATGAGATTGGGCCTATTAAGCAGGCAAGGTTTTTGAACAAAGCAAGATTGTTGTTGAATGTTGTTAATGTTGTTCAACGCGATAAGATATTGAAGATGACGACGCTGAATTAAGTCCAAATTAAAAGCCATGTTCCCGGGACAAATAAGAAGATAAGTGGAGTTCCCTTAGATATCAGTGTGGAAGAACTCAGGAAAGAAATTAAAGTGGGGAAAGTGTCGGTAGTGAAGCATCTTCCAACTAGATACCAGGATAAAATGGTCGACAGTTTGTCAGTTCTCCTTCAGTTTGAGGGAAAGTTGGCACAGAAGGTAATGATTGGGTGCATGAGTTTCCCTGTCAGAGAATATGTTCCCAAGCCAGTGAGGTGCTTTAAGTGTCAGAGAATAGGACATGAGCCTGGAGAGGTGGAGGCATGCACTCGAGAGAAGAGGAATTAAAGTCATTCGGAGCAAGATGGAATACCTATGCGTGAATGAGAGGGAGGACAGTGGAATGGTCAGGATGCAAGGAGTGGGGGTGATGAAGGCATATGAGTCTAAATACTTCGGGTCAACTGTCCAAAGTAACGGGGACTGCA
Organism: Lampris incognitus; assembly: GCF_029633865.1. Lineage (NCBI taxonomy): Eukaryota > Metazoa > Chordata > Actinopteri > Lampriformes > Lampridae > Lampris > Lampris incognitus. Next base: position 22,744,719 of record NC_079214.1, on the reverse strand, counting down.
GGAGAGGTGAAGAAGAGAGTGCAGGCAGGGTGGAGTGGGTGGAGAAGAGTGTCAGGAGTGATTTGTGACAGAAGAGTACCAACAAGTGTTAAAGGGAAGGTTTACAAGATGGTTGTGAGACCAGCTATGTTATATGTTTGGAGACAGTGGCACTGACGAAAAGACAGGAGGCGGAGCTGGGGCTGGCAGAGTTGAAGATGCTAAGATTTTCATTGGGAGTGATGAAGAAGAACAGGATTAGGAACGATTATATTAGAGGGACCGCTCAAGTTGGACGGTTTGGAGACAAAGCAAGAGAGGCAAGATGAGATGGCTTGGGCATGTGTGGAGGAGAGATGCTGGGTATATTGGGAGAAGGATGCTGAATATGGAGCTGCCAGGGGAGAGGAAAAGAGGAAGGCAAAGAGGAGGTTTATGAAACTGGTGAGGGAAGACATGCAGGTGGCTGGTATGACAAAGGAAGATGCAGAGGACAGGAAGAAATGGAAACGGATGATCCGCTGTGGCGACCCCTAACGGGAGCAGCCGAAAGTAGTAGTAGTAGAATAGGACATGTAGCAGATCAGTATAAGGCAAAATCAAGATGTGTTAGATGTGCTGAGAACATGAATATGGTGGATGTGCAGCTGATGCCAAGCTAAAATGCTGTAATTGTGGTGGAGAGCATAGTGCAGCATTTCAGCGGTGTGAGGTACAAAAGAGTAAAGGCAATCCAGAGATACAAAGTGTAAAACAAAGTGTCTTTATGCTGAAGCAGCAAAACAATTGTCACAAAGCATGGCGGTAAAGTCACAGCTACCTACAAACATAATCTCTACAAGAGATTTTCCCAAACTACCACAGATGCAGAAGGCAAGTCCTATGACATGTTCACATACTATGTGTGCAGTAAAAGATGATACGTTGATTGTGGATAAGTAAAACGTTATGGCCTTTATTGGGAAGGTTGTAAATGTTACTTTGCTGCAGACTATAGTGGAAGCAGCAGATGAATATTTGGGTGTAAAGGATTTAACTGTAGAGATTTTACATGATATGCTAGCTGCCAATGATGGCTTCTCACAGCTTGGTGATTAGTATAATGGTTCTCCTTATTCTACAATGGAATGCTAGAAGCCTTATTGTGAATGGCCAGGAATTTAAATCATATATACAACAGTTAAGTGAGAAACCAGATGTTATTTGCATTCAAGACATGGCTGAAAGCACACTTGGACTTTAATATTAATATTAGGGGGTAAAGTTCATTAAGACAAGACAGAGATGGTAGTCAGGGAGGGGGATGTGCAATCTTTATCAAAGAAGAAATGTCTTATGGTATCCAATTGTAATCAAGTTTGATATGAGTAATGTGGTTCAGCTTGATGGTATCATGAGGTGGAATTTTGGTAAGGCACATTGGGAATCATTTACTAGTATTTCTTATTCAGAGATTGGTAAGATTGATATGTCGGGAAATATTGATGAAATAAATGAACATATTACTTTGGCTATAAATAAAGGTGCAACTCAAGCGATTGGGAAAAAAATTGGTAGGCCTAGTAAGTGTGTTAAGATGGTACCATGGTGGAATGAAGAATGCTCTGAAGCAATCGAAATAGACAGATCATTTAGAGAATTAAAAAAAGATGCATTCCTTACAGAATTTATTAGATTGTAAAAAAGCTCAAACATTGGTGAGGAAAACTGTCAAAAGAGAAAAAAAGGTTGTGTTCGAGAGGATTCTGTTCAAATATTGGGAGGACAACACAATTAGATAAAGTATGGGGAATGATTAAAATGATGGGGGGGAATCAGACAGGAAAGAAATTTACCAGTGTTACAAAATGGAGGGGAACTTGCTTTTGATAATATGGAAAAGGTAGAAATGTTAGACAAAAACTTTGTTAAAGTCCATAGTTCAGATAATTTAACAGAAGAAGGTAAAATCAAGACGCAGCAAATGTTAGATGAACACCCCAATGTATATGAGAAAAGGAATGTATCTCAGAATATTTTAGATGTACCGTTTTTCATTCATGAGTTGAGAAGAGCACTGAATAAGTGTAAAATGACTGCCCCTGGAAAAGACAATGTATGTTATATAATATTGTCGAAATTAAGGGATTTTGCTTTAGGAAGGCTGTTGGAGCTGTACAGTAAAATCTGGGAGGAAAGCAAACTTCCAATAGTGTGGAAAGAGGCTGTCATTATTCCTGTCGAAAAACCTGGGAAAGACCCTACCACTCCAGTTATAGGCCTATAGCTTTGACATCACACATATGCAAAATTATGGAAAGAATGGTTACAGAAAGGTTGACGTATTACATAGAAAAATTAATTACTCGCTTCATATCAGTGGGTTCAGAAGAGGCCGTAGTACTTTAGATCCATTGGAGTCTGACATCAAGAAAGCTCAAGTAAATAAAGAGTGTGTTGTAGCTGTTTTCTTTGATGTGGAAAAGGCTTATGACATGATGTGGAAGGAAGGACTTTTAATCAAATTGGATGTTATGGGTGTTGGAGGTAAAGTATATAATTGGATTAGGGACTTTTTATTTAGTCTTGCTATTCGAGTTCGTGTTGGGAACTCATTTTCAGGGAGGTATGTTGTTGAGAATGGAACCCCTCAGGGTAGTGTGATTAGTCCTCTTCTGTTCTCCATTATAATAAATGATGTATATACGCAGGTGGGTCTAGTCACTTTTTGCAGATGATGGAGCAATTTGGAAAAGGGGTAGGGATGTAAAATATGTTGTGGGAAAAGTTCAGGAAGCAATTATAGAAGCTGAAAACTGGTCTTTGACATGGGGGTTTAAGTTGTCAGTAGAAAAATCAGAAACTGGATTTTTTTATTGGTAGGAGAAGCTGTTAGTTCAAAACTATATGGCCAAGGATTAAGGAAAATGAAAGCATTTAAATTCCTTTGAGTATGGGTGGATGAGAGGGCCACATGGAAAAATCACATTCATGAAATAGAAGATAAATGTAAAAAGTTTTGAATGTTATGAGATGCTTGGCAGGCACTATGTGGGGGGGGGGCTGATACAGTTGTTTTGAGGAGCATTTATACAGCTTTAATTAGATCAGTCCTGGATTATGGTTGTATTGTGTTTGGTTCAGCTGCATGTACTTCTTTAAAAAGGCTGGAAAGAATCCAGGCTCAAGTTTTAAGATTATGTTGTGGGGCAGTTAAGTCTACACCAGTGTCAGCACTTGAGGTAGAGGTTGGAGAAATGCCTCTTTCTTTAAGGAGGAGACAGTTAATGGCTAATTACTGGGCAAATCTGCAGGGGCATAAAAACTCACACCCTACAAAACAGATATTAGATATGAGTTGGGAAAGTAACAAACTTAGAAAGAGAGTTTTTGTGTTGGTGTCTCAGATATATGTAAGGAATTTGGAATCAAAGACTAGAATATTCATCAAACTGTTTTAATATCAGCTGTTCCACCATGGTTACTACCTCAGCCAGTAGTAGGTTTCTCTATATTGGCTCATTTACACTCAAAAAGAAATACAATCAATGTGCAGGCTTATGTGAACACTGTTATATGTGAAATTTATGGACAATATTTACATATATTTACTGATGGATCCAAAAATCCAGAGAATGGAAAAACCGGTTGTGCATTTTATGTTCCTGAGTTAAAGGTCAGAGTGAAAAAAGTGATCACTTAGCGATGTATACTGTGGGAATGATGGCTATCTCATTAGCTCTTCAGTGGGTAGAGGAAATAGAACCAATGCAAGTTTTATTTTGTTCAGACTCCAGTGCAGCCTTAATTAGTTTAAAAATACATCTTCAAAGTGTCGACGAGATATTTGTGTGAAATATTACAGTTATTATACAGGATTGCTAGGTTAGGAATAGATGTCCAGTTTTTGTGGATACTAGCTCATGTAGGAATTAGGGGAGATGAAACAGTGGATCAACTGGCCAAAACCGGTTTACCAGCAAGTCATGTAGAACTGTCAGTATCAGTAAAGCGGAAACAAAATCATTCATTAGACACAAAATCAAAGCACAATGGCATAAATTGTGGGACAACAATGTAAAGGGACGACATCTGTACCGGATCCAACAGGAAGTAGGAGTAGAAAGGGCTTGGGGGAAGAGCATGCGAGAACAGAACATGATTAGCAGGTTAAGATTAGGGCATACTAAATTCTTCATTGCAACTCATCGGTGTAACGCAGAGTGGGGTAAATGCTCTCTCATAAAAAAACAAAAAATCCTCCGGAATTTTGCGTCGCTTCTCACAGGTTTCCTTAGATGGGGCTATCCACCCCCTAGGAGGCTTGAATCTAGACTGTAATGCTTTTACTTTGACCGAGTTGGATGCCCTCTTGAGTTCATCAGCCTATAGGTCATTGCATGATCAACATTTCTGGCGTTTAATCGTGACGTTGGCAATGTTGGATTTAGCTTACCGGCGTGCGCGGAGTTTGCGGGGGGGGGGGGCAGGGGGAGCACTGCCCCCCTGGTGGCTGAAACGGGTAATTGCATTGTTTCCAAAAAGAGTGGAATAATTACGTTTGGCATGACCAGATATTTTATCAATATTTTAAATAACACAAAAGAACTAAATGGTACTAGGTAATACATCTGAGTTCATATACTGCTTTAGTAAAAAAAAAATGTTCAGGGCTCTGGGTCATGTGACGAGTGACACGTACGCTAACGTAAATCGAACCAGCGATTCTCAGCTAGCATACATGGGTAATAACGTTGTAGTTATCTAGTCGGCACGAAAATATGGACATAAGGAGATTTTTAAAACGTCGAGCTCCAGACGACACAAATGGTCAGCCATCGGGATCTAACAAGGATACAACACAAACATCAATAACCGATGATGACGATAGGCAAAACGATACTGTTGTGAACTTGGAGGAAACTTGGAGCAGCTCTGGATTAGCAGCAACTGCTAGCAGTCCTGACAGTCACCCCGCAGACGCACGAGCCGAACTAGGTAACACAGATGATCTTGGAGAAAAACATGGCTGTCCTAAGCAACCTACTCTGCCCCAATTCCCCTCAAAATGTTTTGGAAGTACAAAACGATCGTTTTCCACTTAAGTCGAACACTTCCTTAATTCCTGGAGATGCCCCTTTGATTTAGGACTTTATTTACGTTGGGGCTGTTGCATTTAGTTTAATGTTTAAGTGTCGGGGCACTCCGCCACCGTGTGTCGATTGCGTTCCAAGGCAGCCGTGCCGTGATTGGATTTCAGAAAGGTGAATTGTTACGATTGTAACCGGTTATTTTCTTGCCCGGTGCGGGATTCGATACAAGGTGTGCTGCACCACAAGGCGACATCACTAACCGCTCGGCTAAAGAGTCAGACCCGTTAACTAGGGGCTAACGTGTCTTATTAGTAGTTTACACGATGTAATTTCAAATCTGCTTTAAAAATAAACATATATGTTTATTTAACATGTTTGTTTTGTCCATATCTGCTCGTGCGGTGTTCCCAGGGTGGTAGGCCAGGTCTCAGCTGTGACAATCAGTTTTTGGTTTTTTTTGCCTCCCCTGGTTCGAATGTCAAACGCCGCCTATGCTTACCGGTAACGTTACCTTGTGTGTTAGCATTAGACAGTATAAAATTGGTGTTAGCAAGCAAATAAGTAGCCTAGAAAAGAGCAAACGAAAACAACTGAACATTTTTCAGGCTTTTAAAAATAAACAGCGAACTATCATAAGCAGTTAAGATTCTGCCGAGCACCGAGTCTGCTCCCGTTAGTGCTGCTAGCGATAGCATCATGACAGAAGCTAGCAGTCAGCTACATGTCCATGAGCCCCGGGAGGAATTTACTGTTGCAGCTACCCCCCATCAGTGACTGTTATCCAAACCCAGAAAACTCGGATGCTTTGTCACAGGTGCTCAAGGTTGGTAGTCCAAACCATGTTTGCTGCTGGCCCCGGCTGCATTGATTTCCGATTGAGTAAGAAGGGGGCGTGGCTAAGTTCCCACCACTTATTTTTTTAAAAAATCCAAGATGGCCGCGGCGTGAAATGGGCGTATGCAGCAAATGGGGGGGGCAGTCCGGGAACCGTCGCCACAGCTGGGACGCGACCCGTATCTCCTGCACCGCGGGCGACAACGTTAACCAGTCCACTAAAGGGTCCGCCGCGTTATCCATGCACGTTACAATATATACAAACCAAGCATAAGAAGGAGTTACATTGTGTCTTTGTGGATTTAGAGAAAGCATATGACAGGGTGTCAAGAGAGGAGGTGTGGTACTGTATGAGGAAGTCGGCAGTGGCAGAGAAGTATGTAAGAGTGTTGCAGGATATGTATTAGGGCAGTGTGACAGTGGTGAGGTGTGTGGTAGGAGTGACTGATGGGTTCAAGGTGGAGGTGTGATTACACCAAGGATTGGCTCAGCCGTTTCCTGTTTGCAATGGTGATGGACAGGTTGACGGACGAGATCAGGCAGGAGTCTCCGTGGACTATGATGTTTGCGGATGACCGATCTTTAGGTACAGGCTGAGGAGAGCCTGGAGAAGTGGAGGTTTGCACTGGAGAAAAGAGGAATGAATTCGGTAGCAGCAAGACAGAATACATATGCGTAAAGGAGAGAGAGGACAGCGAAGGGGTGAGTATACAAGTAGAGGTGGCGAAGGTGGATGGGTTTGAATACTTGGAGTCAACGGTTCAAAGCAGGGTCAGAAATTAACACTCGCCACCCGCCAAATGCGAGTAGATTTTCTGATTGGCGAGTAAATCTCAGAAGCCTACCCGCCACATGGCGAGTAACAAAAAAGTGAATTCCAACCACTTAACCCCCCCCCCCATCTCTCTCTCTCTCTCTTTAGCAACAACAATAACATAGTGTAACGGGCATGGATAAATACACGATGGTCCCTGACTAACGGGTCGGACTCTTTAGTCGACTGGTTAACGTTGTCGCTTGCGGTGCAGGAGATACGGGTTCGCGTCCGGACTGTGGCGTTCCCAGACTGCTCCCCGAAGTTGCTACATTGGTGTCAGAAGTGGGATGGTGAGACCGTGAGGTCATCGGAAGCGCGTGAGCCCAGAGGCGTGAGGGAGCTGATATGCTGAAGCGCGGCTTCCCGAAGGAGAGGGGCAGTGTAACGTGCATGGATAAGTAGACACATTGGTCCTTCACTAACGGGTCGGACCCTTTAGTCGACTGGTTAACGTTGTCGATTGTGGAGTGGGGAAAAGCAGTGGTTCGGTCTGGAGACTGCCGGCCGGAGAGATGCAGTTGGCGAACGCATGCAGTACGAGGGCGGGTGTTTGAACTAAAATAGGGATTGATTGGCCACTAATTTGGGAGAAAAGGGGGAAAATCCGAAATAAATTTAAGAAAAAAATGATTGGCGGTCCAACCTCAACTCAGACACACTCTCGGGTCTACTGACGGTGCAGCTGTCATCTCCCGAGCAGTATGACCCAACCAGTGCTGTTGATCCGTGGCACCAAGACTCTTGTCAGGAGCAGGAGGCCAGACTTCATGGACGGTGCAAAGAGAGTGGCTGCTGTAGAGTGAGAAGTAGTCTGGGACTAGGGATGGGCATGTGGAGCACTCGAGTAGTTATAATAATACTGCAAATAAAACATGAAATCATACTTGTAACATTTTATCTTTTAACCACTGACCAATTTTGCATAAAACAATTTTGCTTCAGATCTGCTCTTGTCACATTTTTAAAAGCTTTTATTCAACACAATACCTTATTCTCTCATTGATATTTACTGAAAACGTATGTATGGCACAAAAGGGTTACTAATTATTTTGGCCTGTAAAAAACATGCTTGGCCGGTAGATTTTTTCATCTACCAGTCCCCTTGGCCGGTAAGCCAAAAAGTTAATTTCGGACCCTTGTTCAAAGTAACGGGGAGTGTAGAAGAGAGGTGAAGAAGAGAGTGCCGGCAGGGGAGAGTGGGTGGAGAAGAGTATCGAGAGTGATTTGCGACAGAAGGGTACCAGCAAGAGTCAAAGGGAAGGTTTACAAGATGGTAGTTAGACCAGCTATGTTGTATGGTTTGAAGACGGTGGCACTGACCAAAAGACAGGAGGCGGAGCTGGGGCTGGCAGAGTTGAAGATGCTGAGATTTTTGGTGGAGTGACGAAAATGGACAGGATCAGGAATAATGATATTTACTAGAGGGACAGCTCAGGTTGGAGCGTTTCGAGACAAAGGGGCGAGATTGAAATTGTTTTGACATGTGTGGAGGAGAGATGCTGGGTATATTGGGAGAAGGATGCTGAATATGGAGCTACCAGTCAAGAGGAAAAAAGGAAGGCCAAAGAAGAGGTTTACGGAGGTGGCGAGTGAGGACATGCAGGTGACTGGCGTGGCAGAGGAAGATACAGAGGACAGGAAGAGATGGAAACGGATATTCCGCTGTGGCGACCCCTAACGGGAGCAGCCGAAGGAAGAATTACTGTTACTATATTATAATTACCGTCTAGAGCTCTATGATGCCAGTTGGTAACTTTCGAGTTCGTCTGTTAATTGCTCACTTGTAATTCGGGTTTTTCCCCCCAGAAAAGAGTCAGTAAACGATATTTTCATGCGAAGTAAACATGATTGTCTTCTGCTGTGTGGCCAGCAGATGTCGCACCAGACTTTGGCCTTCATTGTCGCATCAACTTCCGCCTACGTAATAAATATTAGAGCAGGAATATGGCGGCCAGCTCAGATCGGAATCCCCCTCCTTTCCCTGCTGCGGAGGAGCTTGAACCAGGACTCTCCGAGATGGCCGAAGGAGATAGTGATGAAGGAGAGGATATCTTTGTGAGTAATGTAAGTACGAAAGTCGTCCGCAATAATGGCTCATCAGTCTGGTGTGTGCTGTCTGCGGTAATAGTGAGCGAGTCAAAGCGAGCAAGTTAGCCTGAACCCTCCGCAGCTGAGGCTGCATACATGGCACTAGCTTTAAAAAAAAAGAAAAAAAAGTCAGAACTGGGGGGGGGGGGATTAATATGATGTGTGCTTTCTAAATATGCTGCAATTCAATAAAACAGCGCATCGTAAAGTATTGCATTATTCAACCTCACGATATAAAGTTTTATCTTTGTATTGGCCTTCCCAGACATATGCGCTTTAATGTGATTTCAGAAGCGTCAACTTGAGCTTTTTCAGCTTCTGTGTAGTGCTTATGTCTTATTTGTTTGGAACCTTAGCTCTGCTTCTGTCATTTCTTAGTTTCCCTCGCACTTCTTTGAAGTCAGTTCACCCCACCCAGCCACCTCCTTAACGGTACTTATCTGTCTCTGCAAGACGCCCGAAACTACAGGGGACATGACTGAAAGCTAACAGAAAACAGTTCCTCTGGTTTTTGGACATTTGCTCAGGAAATTTGAAGTGCTTTTCCACATCTGTTTATAGAGTAACCCTGTTTCTATGAGTTGTGAAGTTCGTCAGCCAGATGCTGCCAGTGACGAGCCTCCAGATCTTTTCAATGAGGTGGAAACCAGCAACCCAGCCCCTAACAACACCAAGTCTAATGGAGTCCATTCTGATGATGACAATGATTTATTCGCCGGTAAACAAACCAACACAATTGCCTTAAAATTCACCCCACTTCATTTTGCTCCCCTCCCCCCCTTCTTACTGGCTCCAAACAGGCTTACACACTTTTTAAGAATCCTCTGCTAAAGTCTGTGGTTTTTATCTTTCAACTGTTTCAATGCAACAGATACTTTTTTTGGAGGGGGGAAAAAAACTTTTCTGTCTTCTGTCCCTGTTATTTAGAGGCACCTGTGGAGCTGGCCACTGAAAAGCACAGCAGCTCAGCCAGGAAAGATCTACCCTCCTCTTCTGGTGCTCGACCATCTACCACATTAACCCCCAGCACATCAGCAATGCCCAAATCCATGGAACAGGTACAGAGCAATACTTTAACAAGCCAAAAGGGCTACGGTGCTTTTCGGAAGCTTACTCTGCTGTCACACACCTGCCAGACATTTACAACCACATCAAAAAAATAGTCTTTGTATTGCTATGGTCATTAAAGGGAGTGCATATATGCCAAATTATTGCAGTTGGAAGAGACTAAGGACAACTTTGATGTGGATGTTGCTGTCACTAACCCAGAGAAAATTGGTCAGTTTCTTTTTCCATTTTCTAAGTATATTAGAGCTACAAATTAGCTAAATTAATGTCACCACATTCACAATTTCTATGTTAATGTAATTATTACTGGATATGTTAATCCTCCAAAGTTAGTGTTTGTTTTGCTTTGTGTTTTAGTACCTAACTTTTTTTTTTGTGCATGCCAATTTTGGCAAACTCAAATGTCAGTTACCTTACATTACTTGTCAAGTTCACTTTAATTGAAACTTGGATATTTGTCTTATTTTTTTTAACTTGACAGTGTACCTCATTTTTTTGTAGGAGATGGCATGAATGCATACATGGCCTACAAAGTATCTACTCGGGTATGTGGTGAACTGCTCAGAAGTAAAAAAAAAATGTTGTATTTATTAAGAAATGTGTTGTAGAGTTTATTCTATAAACATTTATATTCATTGCTAATATTTTCTCTTGATTCTTAAAACTACTTAGATATGCCCACTCTTTTTTCTGAAATTTAGTATGTATTTACATTGTGTCTTTCTCATGTTCTGGCCCTGTCTCTACCACTAGACTTCCTTGCCCATGTTCAGGAACAAGACCTTCTCTGTGCGGCGACGCTTCAGTGACTTCCTGGGTCTGTATGAGAAGCTGTCAGTCAAACAGTCGCTCCATGGATGTATCATTCCACCACCACCAGAAAAGAGTGTTGTAGGTGAGTTGCCATGACTATGCCATACTCTCTGTACTGAGAAAGACCATAAGGAATGGAAACTGTTTATCGGGCTCTTGGTTATAGTGATCAAATGCTTTACTGATCAAAAGTTGCTGGATGGAATCATTCATATAGTAATGCTATTTAAATAATCCATTATAAACAATGAGTTCACTTAAAGGGATAATTTATAATGCAATGGAAATAAAAAAAAACCATTCTAATTCAGGAAATCTAACGTTAAATGTTTATTTTTAACCTACTCTTAAAGTATTGAAAGGCACCACCTCTGCTCTGGAAAACTGCCTTCAAAATCACCAGACAACCTAAAATGGCATTACTTTCATTTTTAGGCCTTGGCCTACCATCATTAAAATGTACTCGAGGCAACACTTAGCAATGTAACTGTAACTTGTAGTGCATTTTTAAATTTCTTTTGGAAGTATTTGAAGCAGCTATCAGTGGGGTACTTACTATCTTTCAGTCAGTTAAATCATGTAAAGTAGGGACGTTTTCTGTTTCATTACATTATGTACACATGACAATTAGGTGGTCATGCAGGAAAAAAAGTCCTCTTAAAGTGATCATATTGGCCTGGATGAATGTGATCACTTTAAGTGGTTTCCACTGTACATTTATTTTTGTGCCTTTTGTACACATTTTTGTTGTTTTGTTTGTTTTTATTAAACAGGAATGACCAAAGTTAAGGTAGGAAAAGATGATCCCTCATCGGGTGAGTTTGTGGAGAGAAGAAGAGCTGCTCTTGAGAGGTAAAGATGATGCATTGAGATATTTTTCTGTAGATGTTAATGAAATTATGAAGATAATTCGTGTGCATACATGTGCAGTTTAATAGTAAAGATTAGTTCCAGTAAAAGTGGAAATATGATTGTGGTGCATGGAGGGCCCGGTTTAGCTAAAAGTGGTGTTTTTGTGGGACATATTTCTTTAGCTTCTTTGACTCCAAACATCCTGTAACTATTTGTATGCCACTATAATATTTTTCCAGGTATCTCCAGAGAGTGGTGTCCCACCCATCGCTACTCCAAGACCCTGATGTGCGTGAGTTCTTGGAGAAAGAGGAGGTATGAGGATTTTTACACTTACAATACTTTTTTGGTTGGTCTATACATTTTTAAACATTTGATTGTGAAATTTTAATGAATAAAGTTTTGCTATCTCACATTGCACACCATAAGCGTTTTTGTATTTCACATAAAGACTATCCACTTTGTGATTTTCACATCCTTTTTAAGCTCAGAGTCCGATGTTGTATAAATGATTGAGGATGATACAGTTCTTCACTTGAATTTTACCATATAAAATTAAAGAAGGTATAAGTATTTCATCCATGCGTAGAGCATACAAGTAACATAAGATAAATGTTAAATTTGTCCAGGATACTAACTGTTTGTTAGTTGTACTTCCAGGTTAGGCTTGCTCAGTTTGTTTTGGTGAATTTAAATTTAATAGAACTGTCCTTTGTACATTTGAAATTTTTACCAAATGTTATTTCTGAGATCAATTTATCAATCAAGCACCTTGAGTTCCAATGAAGGATCCAGTTGTGTGTTAGAGTGTGTGTGTGTGCTTTTTTTTAAGCTACCCAGAGCAGTCAACACCCAAACGTTGAGTGGTGCTGGCCTCCTTAAGATGATCAATAAGGCATCAGATGCTGTAAACAAGATGACCATCAAGATGAATGAGTCTGACACTGTAAGTGGCATTGTCATCGAAGTGATGCAGTTTCTCAAATTGGTATTGTCGAAAAAACTTGTGGTTAAGAAAGAGATTTATGCTGTGTGATATACTCCTCACAGAATTGGAAATAGCCAAATATTAATTCCTCATCCATTTGCTTGTTAGAATTTTGGAAAAATCGCAAACACCATAGCTAATGTCAATTATTATGTCTACTACTACTTTCGGTTGCTCCCGTTAGGGGTCGCCACAGTGGATCGTCCGTTTTCATTTCTCCATTTCAATTATTATGTATATGGCTAAATCTAAAAATACATATATGGGACTAATTTGACAAGGCAATAAATGCAAAAGTATTGGAAAATGTTCATGATGATGGGCTATCCCCCCCCCCCCGCCAATCAATGCTTAGCATAAAATGGTTGATAAATATAAGTGCTTGTTAGTTGCATGTACTGTGATGGCCTGGCGGTCTGTCCAGGGTGTCTCCCCGCCTGCCGCCCAGTGACTGCTGGGATAGGCTCCAGCATGCCCGCGACCATGAGAGCAGGATAAGCGGTTTGGATAATGGATGGAATGGATAGTTGCACCTAACATTGTGGTACCAATGAATGTACTTAATTACTTTGATGCAGTCATTCATATTAGATCACGCTATTACTGATCATCAATCAGCTTTGCAATAGTGAAAGATTTGTTATTCAACACCATTTTTGATGCAATGGCAAAAAGCACCACAAAATTCCATAAAGTATTAAGAAAATTACTTAACAATTTCTTGACGAAAAATATTTTAAAAAAGTATTTTCTTGAACTGTGGCGCTTTTTCTTTTCTATATAATGAAACAAATTGTCTATCCAATTGTAAGTTGAATAGTGAAACTATAACTATTATTACCTGAGCAAAAGTCTACCATTGTGTTTGAGAGCTCTGGGTCTCCTGTCTCTGCCATGTGCAAAGATAGCCTGGCCAGCCAGTCGAATCTTGCAGAAGTGAAAACTTGTGCTCCACATTTCCTGTTCAGCCATGATGTGTTCCAGGCTGTTACTGAATGTGTGGCACACTGTAGATTACTATCATTAAAACAATACAGAATCAACACTCAATGACAAATCTGGTTTGCAGTGTACAGGGTGGCTTCTTTGTACCACAATGTAATGTGACACTTTAGCTGGCTAACCTCTGACCATATCAAGCCTGACAGGCTGCTGTTTGAGAGTGGTTGTCTACTGTGTTATCTTGACCTTGTGTTGACTTTGATGTGTGACCCAGTGGTTTGAGGACAAACTGCAGGAGGTGGAGAATGAGGAGCAGCAGCTTAGAAAGCTCCATGTTGTGGTGGACTCTCTTGTCAATCACAGAAAGGGTGAGCCAGGATTTATGTCACATGGAGGCTTTTGTTTTACTCTGCAGTTTCTCACTAGGGCTTGTCTTTCTGTTCTCCTGTAGTCTCCTTTCAGCATAGAGATTTTTTTTTAAAGCCTTTCATTTAAAGAAACAGAAAAACCCGCCCAAAGATTAAGTATTTTCAGGTGTACAAATAAGATGGTTTTCATTACAGAAGTATGTATTTTATGTCTTCTTCCCGCCCTTCACCAGAGCTGTGTTGGAACACAGCAATATTTGCCAAAAGCATGGCCATGCTAGGGAACTCTGAAGATAACACGGCCCTGTCACGTGCCCTGTCCCAACTGGCTGAGGTGGAGGACAAGATGGAGCAGCTGCATCAGGAGCAGGCTGCCACCGACTTCTTTATATTTGCTGAGATGCTGGCAGACTACATTCGTCTACTGGGTGCTGTGCGGGTATGGTAACTCTCCTGTGAATTGTGTGTTTGTGTAGAGTTAAGGTTAGCTGATCAGAAAGTGGTCTGACTTGGTAACACACTGTGGTCTGGTACCGGGAGCTGCATAAATAAAGGATGTTATGGGGTTTAGTGACTTTAGAGAGCCACTTGTCAACCATAAGGCTTGGGTTTATTTCTCCATGACAACAACTATCCATGCTGCTCGAGTATTATTCAAGTTTATTTAAAGTGCTGTTATCACACAGAAATCTCAACACACTTTTCACTAAGTGTCAAAGTCAGGAAAATAGAATAGGATGAAATAGTTGCAAAGAACATAAGACACATTTGCTGCCTGAATAGGCAACAAATAAAAGAAAGAAAAACTGAAAAAGTACAAAACTGTCAACTGATTTTCAGTTAAACCAACTGAAAATTAAAGGAATGCTGAATGATCTGGAAAGGGGATGTGATTTGAGTCTAGGCCTAAATATCTTACAGAACAGATACACTGATGAGCCAAAACATTATGACCAACCATCTAATATGCTGTTGGTCTTCCATGTGCCGCCAAAACAGTGCTGACCTTCCGAGGCATGGACTCTACTAGACCCCTTAAGGTGTGCTGTGGTATGTGACACCAAAACATTAGCAGCAGATCCTTCAAGTCCTGTAAGTTGCAAGGTGGAGCCACCATGGACTTGTCGTTCCAACACATCCCACAGATGCTCAATTGGATTGAGATTTGGAGAATTTGGAGGCCAATGTAACACCTTGAACACTTCATGTTCCTCAAACCATTCCTGAAAAATGTGTGCAGTGTGTGTGCCATGAAGGGGTGTACCTGATCTGCAACAATGTTTAGGTTGGTGGCACATGTCAAATTGACATCCACATGAATGGCTGGACCCAGTGTTTCCCAGCAGAACGTTGCCCAGGGGATCACGCTCCCTCTACCGGATTGTGTCTTCCCACAGTGTTTCCTGGTGCCATCAATTTTCCAGGTAAATGGCGCTCACATACACAGCCATCCATGTGATCTAAAAGCGACCGGGAGTCATCAGACCAGGCGACTTTCTTCCACTGCTCCAAGGTCCAATTCCCGACACTCGCATTCCCATTGTAGGCCATTTCAACGGTGGACAGGGGTCGTCATGGGCACTCTGATCAGTCTGTGGCTACACAGCCCCATACCCGGCAGGGTCAAGTCAATTTTATTTGTATAGCCCATTATCACAAATTACAAATTTGCCTGAGTGGGCTTCATAGCAATGCAACATCCTGTAGACCCTTGCAACGGAGGGTGCGATGCACTGTGCGTTGTGACACATTCCTCCTGTAAACATCATTAAGATTTTCTGTGACTTGTGTCACAGTAGACCTGTCAGTTCAGACCAGATAGGATAGCCTTTGTTGCCCTCGCATATCGATAAGCCTTTGGTGCACAACACCCTGTCGACGGTTTGTGGTGTGCCCCTCCTTGGACCACTGTTGGAAGGTACTCAGCACTGCTGACCGGGAGCACGCCACAAGCCTTGCCGTTTCAGAGATGTGCTGATCCAGTCGTCTGGCCTTAACAATTTGGCCCCTTGTCAAAGTCCCTCAGGTCTTTACTCCTGCCCATTTCTCCTGCATCCAACATATTGACTTCAAGAACTGATTGTTCACTTTCCATCTAATCTACCCAGACCTTTACATGTGCCCTTGTTTGGAGATTATCAATCTTATTTGGTTCACCTGTGAGTGGTCATAATGCTTTTGCTCATCAGTGTATATATGTATTTGGGTATACAGATATACCTAAATACCTTACAGAATCAGCTTCTCTTATCAAATCTGTGTCTTCTGTGTAAAAGTGTATTCAATAGGAGCAGTGCAAGGTAAAAGAAGTCTGCCCCCTGCTGAGTACTTTTTTCACTTGAGGGGCAGAAAGATAACAGGCACCCTGTGAACAGTCTGAGGCCAAACCATTTATAGAGCTTCGAATGCTTGGAGAGGCAATTTAAAGCCAGAACTAGCCTGAACAAGACATTTATTGCCCTCCAGCTCCAATTCCAAAATGTCCCCTGAGTTCTGATGTCTCTGTGAAGGGCAAAGGAAAGAAAAAAGATTTTTTTCCTTGAAGGATAAGGTTAATATTTTTTGAACCCAGACTTCGTTAAAACAACGTTGGACAATCATTGAAAATTTCACAGACAAAAACTTCACTTTAGTATTGACATGCCACTCTGCTGAATCTTCTCACTGGGCCTCCACACAGTCCAGTGGGGCAATCATTTAAGCTCCAAAAACCATTTCCTTTTGAAAATGGGATGCTCCCATTACAGTCAGACAGTCTTAAAGTGCAACAAAACACCCCAGTTCAGATAGACCATGACACCATCTGAGATCTTAAAAAAGCCAAAATCAGAGGAAAATGTTGGGATGGCCTACAGGTATCAAACCACGGCCCATGGTTGTTTTTTTTTTTTTTACGTTTGGGAATAGCTCAGTTCACTCTGAACAAGGCTCAAGTCAACAGCAACCATTGTGGGAAGCTCGAGTGCTAATTCTATAAACTAACTATATATAACTATAGAAAACTATACAAAATCAAATAAAAATGTAAAGAGCCAGTATCAGATTAGAACTGCTGAAAAATACAAAAATCTATATCTTTGGTCTGTCTCTCTTATAACTGTATCCACGCTCTCTTTCTCAGATATTCCTCCCTTCAATGGAAGAATCTGAATGTTTTTTTAAAATTTTTTATTTATATAGTGAAAGGTGGAAGGGCGTATCCGGGGGGTTGTGACTCGTATCGCATGACATAGCCAAGCCTATGACAATCCGTGGTTGTAAAAATTTAGTTATAACCACAGGAGCAGCACTTGGCATAAATTCACTGCTCGTGTAGATTACGCTAAAATGTCCAAGATAAGCACCAGGGTTGATGTCTCTGACTTGGATGTGTCCAAGTAAATCAGTATTCAGTGAAAATAAGTTGTTTTGGTGTTGTGTAGACCTTTGATAAGATCCACGGAAAAAGATCGCAAACCATGCTTTCTGTCAAGTCTAAATGGTTTTATATGCACTTCCGCTAATGTGTTTTCCTTGCGATATCTGTGACATTAGTTGTCATACTACAGGTTTGTTTACTCTGGAAGTGGTGCAGCTGTAGCTAAAGTCTACAGCTTGAAATTGAGACCTGCTCCCTCAGGTGCGAAAGTACAGATGTTTGGGATGTAAAACTTTTAATTTTGATTAAAAACTAGATTGTTGAAAGTTTGGGTGGACTTAATCTCTACCAGAAAACGTGTTGCTCTTGTTCAATAAACTGTTCCTTGATTGCTCAGGTGTTCTCTTTTTTTCATGATGGTAACCTATAGAATCAAGGGCCCCCTTCCACAGTAAAAACAAATTGCAACAGGGGTGCCTACCTGTTATTCTTTGGTTACTGAAGCAAAACAATAGAACAGCACAGTAGTGGATTCTGTCAATATTTTCAACCAATAGCCAATGTTAAATCGAATATTTGTTATTGTGGATATCCCCAGGGCTGTTTTGACCAACGCATGCGGGCGTGGCAACGCTGGCAGGAGGCTCAAAGTACGCTCCAAAAGAAGCGGGAAGCAGAGGCCAAGCTGCTGTGGGCCAACAAGCCAGACAAATTGCAGCAGGCAAAAGAGGAGATTACTGAGGTACTGGAGACTAGGCCACACAGCGGGTACTGCACTGAACAGGGCCTCTAAAGCCTCTCCAGATCCACTGCATGTCCTACAATTGTGCCAAGTATTAACATAGCAGATCAGGAGGTCTCAGCCATGGCTTACAATTCAGGTTGTATCTCACACTAACAGACATGCAGCTTCGGCAATAGCACTCTCAAGCTTGGTTTTGGTGGTATATAAACATGGAAAATTATGTTACTGAGAGCAAGGGCATCTCTGCTCTCTAGTTCTTCATTGAGTCTTTAAGAGTGCATTCTGTCATTCTAAATAACATTGGCTTGTAGTCCCCTGGGGTAAAGAGTGGGTCTGAATCTTCTCACTGCTTAACAACAAAGATTTTGAAAGAATGAAAGACTGATCAAGGAAAAACCCCTGTGGCTGGTTTTAATGGACATATGCTAAAGTGAAAGTAATAACATTGGAAAGGCAAAATGATCCAAGTAGATCCTTTTTTAAATCTTTATAGATTTAAAAACCTTTATACCAAGTGTTTTTTTTCTCCTCACATTTGTTAGTGGGAGGGGCGAGTCACACAGTATGAGAGGGATTTCGACAGAATCGGCATGACTGTACGCAAGGAGGTACTCAGGTTTGAGGTTTGTCAATGTGCTTGTATTTGACAATCTTTTTGTGTTCTTCCCAAATTATGGGGCTCTTACATTTACAAAGAGAATGTGATGTGATGACTCTTTTGTCTTTTCAGAAAGAAAAAGCGAAGGACTTCAAAAACCAGATAGTGAAATATTTGGAGGCAATGCTACAGTCTCAGCAACGGGTAATATTTTCATCAAATGAAACAATATGTCATACTCCTAAACTCTTTGCTGGCATCTTTTTAGTTGGTTCATGGATTTGAGGTACTTTCTCGCAAAGCCTTGTTAATAAAAATGCTGTGATAGCAAGCAATTAAGTGTTTTAATCAGACATAATCTAATCCAGCATTTTTGTACATTTAATAACTATTGAGACAATAACGATCACTGCAGGCTGTTATTAACTTTCCATTCTTCTCACCCTTAACTGTATTTCAGCTTATAAAGTTTTGGGAGGCATTCCTGCCAGAGGCAAAGGCGATAGCGTAAGAAGGAGACTGTTTTGAAATTGAGACCCCAACTGCCTTTTTGAACACTTTACCTCCTGACCAGGAACTGAGAGGACTATTTACTTATTGAGGAACCGTCCATTTGTCCATTTCTTTTTTTAATCAAAATTAATTCCCTACACCTGTACAGTTCTTTGATATGCTTCCTCACTTAAAAAATATTTTTTTTTACATTCTTTCTTGTTTACATTCTTTACTTGAAGATGGCAAGGTTCCCTTGACATAAAAAGTATTAAACCTGCAGGGAATAATTTGGCAATAGTATTTGTTAAAATCACTGTCACAGTGGGGGAGTTCTATGTTAATTGCTCAGACCAGGATATGGAATGGTCAATGTCCAGGTACTACCTTTTATAATAACATTGTGCATAGTTTACAGTCAAAGATAGGTATACATAAATCATTCCAGTCTCTAACAAAATATGTTGATGGAATCTGTTTCAGAGGCAGATAGGACTTTTAATTATATACCACTATTGATGAAAGAACCCAGTTACCAAGAGTATTAATACATTGTTACAGTTTGCTACTTTGTGTGTATTTACTCACTTGCCGCAACTACAAAAATGATCAAGGAATGTTAAGATAACTGAGTGCTTGTTGGTGAAAACTAGTCACTAATTATTTTCTATATGATTGTCTTTTTGTCAGAATAATGTTCATCTATGCGAAATCCCCTCCTTCCACAGTAATCCTATACGCATGTGTGTGAGAGAGAGAGTGAGTGATGGAGAATTAGTGACTGCAAGCAGTGCATTGGTCTGTCACTATCAGCGGTGAGGATGCTCAGCAGAAATGATTTAGAAATGTTATGGAGATTGCTCACTTCCCTTGTACATGTAACATAACCTGTACAGTGCTTGAATTAAACCATGGGCAATGTTGTCAAATGTTGGCAGTGTTCAAACATGTGACAAGTTGGGTTTCACACGTGAAAAATATTGGCCCATATTTTCCTAAACATTTGTAAGTGTAGTTTTCTGTCTTGTCATATTTACATAAGAATGTGCTTTATTTTTGTAATCACTTACATCAGCTCAAACATTTCTTGAAGTTACAATACCTGTAGATGTAAAGAATAAATGATTGATAATGAATCTTTAACTGTTCTCAAGCTTATTTTTTTCCCCATTTAAAATCTTTGTTGGTGCAAACAATTGCGTGACCTTTGCTTGGTGGCTCGTTTAGACAGGTTGATTCTTTGATCTCTGCTTGCCTTACATCTAATCTGCGATTTGGGAGTCTTTTCATAATGTCAGTCTCGCACAGACCATTGTGCGTCGATGACCGAGGGAAATTTAACGTGATTGGATAAACAGTCGGCAGTACCAGGAAGACACTCTATAATGCCCCATTTCTTCAACAACTTTGAGAAACGTTTGTACAACAAACTTCACACACCACCATTAGGAGAACGTGACCACCTATGACCTGGAAATGTTTATGGTAAAGCGGGCGTGCCGTGTTTGTATATCCGGTGTATACGGACCTTTCACAAGCGGGGGCAGATGAACAAGAAAGAATGGAAGTGGTTGCCACTTTGCTCAAGGCGTGAAACAGCATAACATTTTTTTTAAATATTCAACACCTTACTTTACACAGTTTCTGTACAGTCGCGCAAGACACACGATTTGCGTCCTCATCGGACTTAACACAGCGAAGGTGAGTCCGTTGTCTTTGTGTGAGAGTTAGCTAGCAAATCAGACTTTTGAACAGCTCTTTGCAAGCCAATATTTTCGTAGCTAAGCTAATTTCCTTGTCGCTTTCGGTTGAACTGCTACCTAACCAGTGGTAACTGTTGGCTAAGGCGTTACGCTAAGCCATTATTCCTCCCTCACCTTTTTGTTCACCGCAGCGTAACGATGCGGTTGTGTATTAGAAATATTCGTTTTAAAGTGACACGTGGTTTACGGTAATTTTAAACCAGCCACAGAGTTATGAGTTAGGTGTTGCAACATTGGCTCTGCTGCTAGCCGCCAAGGCTAACGTTGATGCTAGCAAGCTAGTGGCGCTAACGGCAGCTAACTTTGCTAACGTTGGGTTAGTTCGCCGTGTAATTGATGTGACCGTCATCAGACTGCCCAGGCTGGCTTTGTCCGTGGCATGTTTCATACGTTTGCTTTTAAAAAAAAAAATTTTTTTTTTGCGTGTGGTCAAGTGGCCATCGCCATAACTTGCGTCTAAAGAACTCACCTTTTTATGATTGCTACCTAACAGCACCTCTTCATTCTAACCAATGAGAGTCGTTAAATAGCTAGTTATCCGTCTATTATGGGGGCGTAAAAAGCCAGAATGGCACAAATGCAACATTGGCTAACGTGCCTGAGTGAGCTAAGGCCCCTCATTGACCTGGACACCGTGATAGAATTCTATTAAATTAATGCAGGTTTGATGTGGCCTAACCCCGATGCTTGCAGTTTTTTTCCCTCTGAGAAAATGTCGCGTTAAACTGCGAGCCTTGTAAATGTCATGTTTCCTTGCTCCACAGCCAACATGATACCTCCATAGAACATCATTTTTAAGCGTGTCCCGGATTTTCGGGGTTCACTCGTCATTTCGGCACACCACCAGTGGTACTGGGTATTTACCCCCTATAAACAACTTGTTTTCTTTTTCTTCTTTTTTTTCCAAACGGTAACGTGGGAGGTGGTATCGAGAAATGTAAACGTGGTGTGTATTAAAATGGCACATCATATGAGCACCTTGGTGGATTTGATACTTGGATGCTGTTTTTACAATTCTCTTCGACATTAAGAAACAAAATAGTAAACACTTGGGGCTAGGTGGATGTATTCTTAAGCAGTGTTTGCATTCTCAACAATGAAGTCACATTCAGGGGGTGAATGGTTGGAAAAAAGTAAAACATAATGTTTGTGCTTATCCAAGAACTTGGTTTGAAGTGTAACTCCTAGACTATGTCTTGGTTAACATTTACAGGCTGCAACCTTTTTGATTAAGTCTTAATTCGGCCAAAAAAAATTAGGGAAAGGTATTCATGTTACATTTCATTTTATGATCTAAGCAGACTGCATTATTACCCCGTTCAAGGGCCAATTAAAGGTGTAGTCCCATGCAATTATTTGCCCATAGAACATAGTTACTGTAATAAAGATCAATAAACTGTCAGCTTTGTTTACAGATTAGCAGAGGTATTTACAACAGCGTGTCCAGAGTACATGTGGTTGCAAAGATAAACTTAAGGATGGCTGTGAGAAGTGTTATTTTCATGGATCACTCAATTTGATTTGATGAATAACTTACTCAATATTTGAATGCAACGTTTTGTCATGAAGGGCCTAGTCACTGTCAAATGACAGAGGTAATCAAATTTATTGACAAGACATCTATATTTTTCAAATATCCTTATGACTAAAATCTTCATAGTGTCATCAAAGTGCCAGCAAATGACATCAATGGGAAACAGACTCTGGCATCTCTGAAGCCAAATAAAATTGGAAAATATAGTCTTTTGTTTTGAGTTTAATGCATGGATTAACACTGCAATAATGCCAGTCGTGTCTCCTTCTTTTTAGCATGCTTCCCCTACTGTTACTTGATCATGGTTGGCCTTTACATTTTACAATTTTTATTTTTTTTAAAACTTTATTTCTATTTTTTATTGCTCATGACTTGATATTTAAACTTATTAGCCTCTTGAGACGTAGCATCTCATTTTCAAGGGATTCCCATTGACACAAATACAAAATTATAAAATGCCTACAAACAAAAACAGCATTACATGACAAACATACACTGCAAATAAACAGATACATTTGTTTATTTGGGAGTGTATTTACTTTGCCTTCCATTGCTTTAAGAATAATTGTGTTTAACTAAAATTGCCAAGAGGAGTTGTGTTTAACTAAAATTGCCAAGAGGAGTATGATTGTGGCTGACAAAGCCAAAAACTGCATTAAAGTCTATCCCGAAGTAACAAGTGTGTTGTTACATCCAAACACCCTCTAATATTCACTGCATCATTTAATTCCCATGATGAAAAAGCTTTCCATGGAAAAAATGCCATTCTACCTCACATTGCCATTAGTAGTTTATACGTCTGAAATGAAAAGTCTTAACAAAGAGCAGAAGTGTACAAAGTGCAGCTGTCGTTGGCTCACATTATCATTAGCAAGCTAACAAACAGTAATGAAAAGTTAACTGCGACAATATATTGCAATATGCAAAAATACAGGAATTTTCACCAGATGACTAGAATAGCTATTTGGAAAGAATTAACCATTCTAGAATGAATTGTAGAGATTTAAGTTTTTGTTGAAGAGTAGTGTGTAAATATGTGGCCATTCTACTGTAAGAGCTGAAAACTGTGCACGCCCGGCGCACAGCAGGCAGAGAAGGATCAACAGCGGACAAATGCGCATACTGATATGGGTTGGAAATAAACGCTCCAAATTACACATGGTCAAGAATTCACTATGTAGTCTGCACCTAATCAAAATAAAAACAACAATGAACAAGAGGAGAAGAAAAAAAGCCACTTTATTTTTGTCATTTACTTCTTCTTTTTTCAGTGAAATTAGTCTTCTGCATTTATCCCATCCTATTTTATAGGAGCAGTGGGCAGCTGCAGCGCCTGGGGACCAACTCATGTTCTTTTTCCTATTGCCTTGGTCAGGGGCACAGACAGGAGTATTAACTCTAACATGCATGTCTTTTCGATGAAACACCTGGTTTTAAAGATAATTCGAAATGTTAAAAATTCATACAAGTGAAGTTTTCTTTTTGCAACCACATCTTCCTTTTCGGTGTGTTTCTCCTGTTTCTTGCTCATTTTCAGGTTGTGGTTGACGACTAGCAGGGCCCACTTTGGTTGTTTGATAAACTGATCAAGAATGATTGTGATTGGTGATTTGCTGTGCATGCAGAGCCTGCATGTTACTCACTAGCAACAAACTCCATGTATCCAAGAACCCTTACATCGGAGTAACTTGTGTTATATCAGATAGACTTCTCTTTTAGATTAGTCATGGAAAATGAGAACCGTGCGAGTTTTCCTTTTGTGTCAAGCAGCAAAAAGTTGTGGTATGAGGTGCTTGAGTTTATTTGCCATACCTCACATTGCACATTCTATGATGTGACTATTGCACATGCGCAAATTGCAACGACGATGCTGAAACGATATATCGTGCAGCCCTAATAGTCATAACTTATTCATTTAACGCCAGATAATTTGCTGCACAGCAGTTGGGCTGTGAGCATTAATGTATCGTGAGCAGACTTCATCAGCTGCCAACCTATGCTGCCCCTGTTGCTCGCCCCTGGGTGTTTTATATGTTTGATCTTTTCGTATCTTTGACTCGTTTGGGTGAAAAGTCAAATTCCTACTATTGGTTTCACAGGACTGTTAAAAGAAAAAATCTAATTGCAGCTCTTGAGAACAGACTTTGGTGAGACAAGCAGCTGTTATTTGACACTGCCACTGTGGGAGCTCATAGTATCGGCTGGCCCTCCTCCCAGGCTGATCTTTCTAGTGAAGGTTAATCACTCTACTCAGAGCCTTTATTGTTTATATAAACCTGAGATGTCAATAGTGTAGTCCTTTGTACATTCACCGATGAAATGTAAAAGCATCAGTTTGTCAAGATATCTCAACAAGCATATTCCATGCATATATCATGTAGTGTAACTTGTTTTCCCCTCTTTTTTAGTTTTGTTAACATTCTCAATGCCCCATCAGTATGAAAAAGGTGAAATATGTCGGAGTTGACCTAGATCTATTTTTTTTGTTGTTGCTTAGACTTGCATTGCCAACTTTCCCATATTAATTTCTTTAGTAATTTCTTCAATCAAATGGTATTAAGCACTATGTAAATTAGTTCATGATTGGAAAAGCAGCAGTATGAACTGCTTAATACCTACTAGTCTTTAGCCTACATGTAAGACAGGACAATTCATACTGCCAGGTTAGCAATGTGTGAAGAATTCAAAGCTGTGGTACAAACTGTGAATATACGTACAGCAAAATGCAACAAATGTGATCGTCTGACTCTTAACAGCCAGTAATGTCAAAGACTGCCTTGCTACTATTAATTTACTGAAGACAGAGCTGTTAAGTGATGAGAAATGTTTGGTTTTCCACGCTGCATTTTTTTTGCACTGTTAACAAAACGGCTAACCTAACTAGTTTGATAATGCTCTCCTTTTTCCAAGCCAAGTGCTCCTACCGACGCCATGTTTGTCTCACCTCCTTGTGTGATCTGATTTACCTTGGCAGCTTTTGCTATAATAACGAACCACCACAGCACCAGTAGCAGACTGGCGGTGGGAGACGCCTACAATTTTGTTGGACTTTCACATGTATCTCTCCATAGCATTCCTTACTCCATTGTAATTTGTGCTGTAAAGGCTCTGAAATGTTTCAGTGTCTGTATCTCTTTTTTGACACCAAAAATATAAGCATTTAAACTATTTTTCTCTGTACCAGCTGTTGACTTCTATAAATTGATATCAACCAACATTTTATGTAAAATGTTGCGTCTTATTTCCGTTTCAAATTCATTTGGTCATTTTTTTAATGACGGAGTGTAAAGAAAGTGCCGAGGTGTATCTTGAAGATGCTGGGGAAGATCTCTTCTCAAGTCAAACAAAAGTGGAAGGGGCTCTTTTCTGTCTGTCATCACAGCTGTAGCTGCCAAGGATAAAATTGATTGCACAAGAGTGAAAGGGGCTTGAGTTGGAAGGGGCTACAGAGGCTTGGTTTCTCTCTATTATACTACTGAGTGTTGAGGGTTTTCTAAAGAAAGCATAAAGCTAATTACAAGTGAGCTTTCATTTTGACTACATTTTAAGCTTTGCCGGTCTGTTCAGCAATGAGTTAGCCACTAGCTGCATGATGGCCTTTGTTCTAGTGCTGCACAGCAGGAACATACTTGCAAACACTTCAAAATTTTAGGTAAAATTATTAAATTGTAATCAACAATTTTAATGCCAATCAGTATTAAAGGGGAAGTAAACCTTTGTACCCCCCCAAGCTGGAAACATGTTGGTATGGGCATATCAACTACATGCTTAAGTGATACGTTTTTCTTTTTTTTCTTTTCTTTTTTTTTATGGATTTTTCTTCCCAATTGTATCCGGTCAATTACCCCACTCTTCCGAGCCATCCCGGTCTCCGCTGCACCCCCTCTGCCAATATGGGGAGGGCTGCAGACTACCACATGCCTCCTCCGATACATGTGGAGTCGCCAGCCACTTCTTTTCACGTGACAGTGAGGAGTTTCACCAGGGAGATGTAGCGCGTGGGAGGATCACGCTATTCCCCCCAGTTCCTCCTCCCCCCCTGAACAGGCACCCCAACCAACCAGAGGAGGCACTAGTGCAGCGACCAGGACACATACCCACATCTAGCTTTCCACCAGCAGACACGGCCAATTGTGTCTGTAGGGATGCCTGACCGAGCCGAGGTAACACGGGACTCGATCCAGCAAGTCCCGTGTTGGTAGGCAACGGAATAGACCGCCACTCTACCTGGATGCCCCCATGTACAATACATTTTACAAAAGAGACGAATCACACTGCAGGTTTTCTTATGTCTGGGGGGGAAATGCATATTACATTCAATCCTCTCTGGATTGCCTACTTAATATTGGCATAATAGACACTATGTGGTATAGGTGATACACGTGGAGTCCTGCTCATTAGACCAATAAAATGTGAGTAGAGTAGAAAAGTTATATGCCATGTTGTTTGCCAGCTTCCCCAGGCGCTGCGCTGCGTTGCGCTGCGCGGCGACTGCCCCACTGCTCCTAGTTACTCGGCTAGAATGAGTAAAATGCAGAGGATGGATTTCCCCACAGGGATTAACAGAATATATGTTTAAGAAAAATCTAAATCTTATCATTCTGGGTAGACTTGTGAGACGCGGGGGTGAGGTGTTCTACTAAAACACTGCCACCTTCAGTCTAACCCACACCAACATCACTGTCCTCTTACTCTACATGGCTTTTTTTTTTTTGGTCAGTGGGTGGGGTCAGGATAAACTAGTGCTTAAAATCTTTTTCGAAAAAACATTGAGTAGGAACACTATATTTAAGTGCCAGCTTACTGCATCACAGCACCTAAAATAAATCTGCCCCCCCCCCCCCAAAAAATAATATGGGGCGGTTGATTTACTTACAGGGGGTTGGTATCTTAAGTATTAGCCTTGTGTGAGAAATCCTGATATTTATAGGAAATGAAATGACTGAAAGCATAGAAAATGTTAATTTGTTCCAATTCTAAAAATGTTGAAGTAGCTAGAAAGCCTGTCCATCAAAACCGGCTTTGAGTCATTGAGTGCAGCTATCAAATTGTTATCCTCAATCATCCAGTCACCCCGTTTTGCAGCTGGTTTTAATAATGTGCCCTTTTTCTTGAACAGGTACGATTGGCTCAATCACTAGCTTCAATTTAGAAAACACCCAGCTGTGTTGATTTTTACAAGCACTTGTCTCCCTGGTTAGACTAGCCCAGAAATTACTATTATTGGCACAGAATGAAGCGTCACTCTATGCCGCTGGTCTGAGCTTCAATCTGTCAGTTTTGTAGTCACAATGTTCTGCTCTTGGTTTTATGTAATAATAACCCTGCACAATTGCCCTTGAGAGCAAGCTAGATGTCTTTGATGCCGAATCTGTGCAGGCAATACTGAGCATGAGTCACTCAAAAGCCCACACACAAATAACTTTTCAGCAACAGCGGCAGCCTTTCCATACTCAAGACTTTTACAACCCTGTTATTTTTTTTTCAAACTGTAATTTAGGCGGAATTCCATGAATTTTAGTTAATTACCAAATTTGGTCATTTGCCTAATCTGTGTTGGATTTAAATCTGTCTGGGGCTTGCTAAATTTGAGCACCTCGCTGTTGGGAAAGATGAAAAATTGGAAAAGCCACATGAAGACTACGGTTGGGAACCAAAACTTTGTTCCAAATTGGAACCAAGTAAAAATGCCGGGTACTGGGTACCCATTAAAAAAAGTTTCATTTCGGTTCTGCTTATTGGTTCCTAAAAGAGATATAAGTCTTTATTATTGCAAACAACGGCTACATATGTCTGCAAGGACCTGGCAGCTTTTATATATATGTGGCAGGACCTGTCTACCTTACGCATCAACGCAGCTGCACCTGCGTGTCTGTGTCCATTTGTTTTGATACGAGCTAACGGTTAGCATATTTGACCAGCAGTTTGAAAGATGAACCGCGGTAAACAGTCCAAAGTGTGGCTGTACTTTGCCAAAGAAAGCAACAGTTAGGCTAAGTGCAGTAAATGTGGGAGGTTTATTAGCTGCAAGGCAGGTTGCACCTCAAATCTGACCAAACACTTAAGGCAGCACGGTATCGGTTTGAAAGAATGTACAGTGTTCGCAGTCTTCGACTGCGAGTGTGTCAGACTCAGACAGTGCCAGCACGTCGCAAGCACCTTCAGTAGAGCCAGGGAAGACAGCAAGCCATGAGACACCATTCTCTTTGGCAATAAAAGGAAGTATGACCAAAAAGAAAATTGAGGAGTGCCACAGAGCGGTAACGGCTTGTGTGGTGAAAGGGCTACACCCGTTCTCAGTTGTCGAATCCCCTTCATTTAGGTAAGAGAGGTTTTAAAAAAAAAGAAAAAGTTGGACAAAAAGTTTGATGATGGTAGGTTACTTGTGCAGTAACAGTTACTGTCATGTTCAATTTTTATTTGCAGGGAGATGACCAGGGCCTAAATTCAAAATAAACTCCCTCCAGCCATAGTTTGAGCAGTCAACTGATTCCTGCATGGTACAAGATGGAAAAGTCCAACATTATATCTGAGCTCAGTGATGTTAGCAAAGTTGCCTTAATCAGCGACAGCTGGACAAGCATTTCCCAAGATCATTATCTTACAGTGACAGCACACTATTTCACTGAGGGAAAGATGAGACAAAAAGTACTCAAAACAAAGGCAGTCTATACGTCACAAACAGGACCAGTGGTGGAAATTAGTAACATCTTGCAAGAATTTGGCATATTGGATAAAATAGTGGCTGTCACTGTTGACAATGCCACAAACGGATGTGGCAATAAAAAGGCTACAATTCATAAAGCTGGGTTGTTTTGCCCACACACTAAATCTTGCTGCACAAAGTGTCTACTCTCTGGCATCAGTAGCAAAATGGACCACCAAGATCAGGGATGTTGTCGTCTGGATGAAGCGGGCATCCATGGCAAAGTCTGTGCTCTGGGAGAAGCAACAAGTCCTAAGTAAGCATCCCTCAGTTCACTTCATTTGACCTTTTTATAGGACAGCTCATTTAAACTGAACTATTATGTACATTTTACAGGAAAAAATACATTTGTTAACACAATGCAAGTAACATAACATACATCTCATGTCTTACTATGTAACTAACTACACCAAATAAAAACTGGATCTCATATTGATAACATTATTGTCCATCACAAAGCAACAGCAATTCATTTTAATTCATTTAAAACACATTTAAACACATAAAAACTGGATCTCATAGTGATGAGATAACTATTGTCTGTCACAAAGCACCAAAATTTATTTTAATTTATTTAAAACTCATTTAAATACACATAGAATCGGACAATAACTGTTAAAATTAAAGTAAAAAATTAATCTAATTTCCTATGCATTATCAATTTTAAGTCCATGTGTAATTTCTTTGTTTCATAGATTTGTCTCAACACTCCCTATTCCTGGATGTTCAAACTCATTGGAATTCCCTCTACATGATGCTGGAACGATTCCTTGAGCAGTATCCTGCAATCCAAGCAGCCACCTTTGACCAGCGTCTGAGAGGGACCAACTTGCTCGATTCATGTATGAAGATTTCCGAAAGGCAGAGGAGTTCAACCATCTGATGAGTGTTATTTACATCCACATTCATCTGTTTCATCCGAAAAGAGCCCCACATGCAGCCAGGTCCTTCCAATTCTTCAGAACCTGGAGAAGCACTTCACTGTAGAAGAGATGGACACAATGTTTGGCTGTCTGGCAAAACCTCTCCAAGCGGTACCGGGGAGATGACATCAGACACTTCCTTGAAGAGGCCACTGCTCTAGACCCATGTTTCAAGCACAAGGTGGAGGACAGCACTGTCTGGGACCAGGTCAAGGAAAAGTTGATGATAGGAAAGCTGACTGAGTCTGAGCAGCCAACAGAGCATGCCCATGGAGAAGATGGTGTAACAGTGCATTCAGAGGAGAAACGACAACAAAGAGATATTGAGGCGAGTTACGAAGAGGAGGAGCAGCCACCTCCCTGCAAGAGGGCTATAATGTCTCTGCTGGAGGAGCTTTTTGCTGTTGAAGATGACCTGAAGATGAAGATATTATTATCAAACAGCACCACGTCCATCCAGCACCAGACTGAAAGAGAGCTGCAGATGTACAAAGAGATGCCACCAACAGTGACATCTGATGACCATGCTGCCTGGTGGTGGAACAACAGAACCACATATCCTTTGCTATCAGAGGTAGCATTT
This sequence comes from Lampris incognitus, assembly GCF_029633865.1. NCBI lineage: Eukaryota > Metazoa > Chordata > Actinopteri > Lampriformes > Lampridae > Lampris > Lampris incognitus. The sequence continues at coordinate 22,714,196 of NC_079214.1, read as the reverse complement.
TCATATTTGTGCGTCCAGGCCTCCTCAGCCCCGTGAGAGGGGTTTCTCCACTGCTGGAGACACTTGTTTGTCCAGAAAGATTCTGCATACTACCTGAAAAGGCTGATATACTGATCTTTCTGAAGAAAAACTGTCGATTTATCTGTTGGATAGTCATGCATACATACATGTTACAAGCAACAAAAAGCTCAAAATGTTATTATCCACAAATGGTTCAACCGTTACTGCTTTCCACTGTGTTGTTGTCAGGTGGAATATACGAGAGATTAGAGCATTTTCCACTACTAATTATCTACAAATATGACTGTGTTGTTTGGACACCAGTATTTTCCTTGGTTGAGGTGTTTATATGTATTTACATTGTTAATGTTCAGTTAATGCTTAAAGAAATAAAGATATTTTTGTTATTTAAACAGGTGGCCTCTTTTTTTTACCGTATTGGAATCAAAACTTGGAATTGATAAGAACCGGAATCGCTAAGCAGAATCGGAACCGGAATCGATAAAATTTAAAGGATACCCAATCCTAATGAAGACTAGTGATTTTATTTATGGCTAAAGCATAATTATGGCTGTCTGGCTAACTCCAGTTTGGCTTTAAGAATGTTTCATGTTTTAACAATAGTTTTCATGAAAAATTGTGAACTTTATAATGGTCCTTATTTTTTATCCTACTTCAGGATCTTGTGATTTAAGCATCAGTATTAGTCTTGCCAATTTGATGGTACCTCAGGTTTATTATAAATACTTCTAACAAATGAATGCCATTGGGCATTCTCTGTAACTAGAGTAATGACACAAAAACTACTATTCTGTGTTACAATGACAGTCCTCAAGTATTTGCACAACTCGTTTCAGCGTAGGAGGGGCATACACATGTAAAACTGTTTGAAGTAAAAGCAGAGTTCGCCAAGCTGGGCTGCTATGAGCTTTATGGAAGACATACATTTATGTAATACTTTATATAATCTCAACAGACATTCTCGGCTAGGCTATAGTTGTAGGTAGTGCTAAATCTGAAACGATGCCTTCAGAATGAGAAATCATAATTTAAGATTAATCACGAAATACAGACTGGTTGATGTCGTTTGCTATCTCTCTGACTTGATTGCTATCTCTTCGGCATAGCAGCACTGTCACAGTGAGCTAATCCTGTTGTTTTTTTGCATGGTCTACCTGTAAATAATGATAGCGATTTCTCTCCCACATGTGATTAACTTTGTCAACTGGATGACGTATGACTCCCTTCAGTGCAGGACCAGAGAGAAAATGATTTGTCATGACCTTGGAATTAAGAAGTTCTATCTGAGACCATAGTCAAAAATGAACTATTAGAATAAGATACCTAATGATATTTTGGTATCAATAGCACTCACTGACATTAGTGTTGCCAAAGGAAACTGGTGGTCAGCTAGTTAAGCGAAGCAGTTAGTGAAGCTAAAGCTGCTTGGTTTATCAGGCCTATAGCCTATCTATTTGTGTAAACCTCTCATAGGGCTCCAAAAATGTCTAAAGTAATAATCAAGAATATTTTGCAATTTGTAATTTCCATTTCTAACACAATTTTAACACAAAGGGTTCAAAATAATTGAAACAAGACCACAACCTAAATGAATTATCAGGTTAATTGGACTGCATCTTATTTCAGCATCATAGACCTTAAATCTGTGATTGTTTTTTTCCATTAAGTCATATTTTAAACATAATGATGATGATGTGATGATTTTGTTGGACAGAGAATCAACATTTGAGTAGAGCAATGTTCAAATATAGTTCAGTGTAGGAGGCAGTGAGAAGTGGACCTGTTGCAATTGATTCTCTCAGGCTACAAACAAGGTGTGGCACCTGTTGTTGCTTGTGTGCTCTCGGCTCACCAATAACAAATATAAGGCAGCCAGTAAATGGTGAGCTCACCATTTCTGACACCAGTAAACCCTTGTAAAAAAGGTATCCTTGGGTCAAATTTAACACAAGCTGTCTAATGTATTACAAACTTAATCAAACTACACTGCTCAAAAAAATAAAGGGAACACATAAGCAATGCAATGTAGCTCCAAGTCAATCACACTTTTGAGATATCAACCTGTCCAGTTAGGAAGCAACACTGATTTGTGACTCAATTTCACCTGTTGGTAAATTGTCTAATTTCCACCAGGTGGAAATTAGACAATTTGCAAGACAACCCCTATAAAAGGAATGGATTTGCAGGTGGTGGCCACAGACCATTTGCCTGTCCTCATCTTTTCTGGCCGATCTTTGGTTAGTTTTTCATTTTGCTAGTGCCCTCACCACTAGAGGTGGCATGAGGCGGTATCTGCAACCTACAGAAGTTGCTCAGGTAGTGCAGCTCATCCAGGATGGCACATCAATGCGTGCTGTGGCAAGAAGATTTGATGTGTCTCCCAGCACAGTGTCCAGAGCATGGAGGAGGTACCAGGAGACAGGCCAGTACACCAGGAGACGTGGAGGGGACCGCAGGAGGACAACAACCCCGCAGCAGGATCGCTATCTGGTCCTTTGTGCAAGGAGGAACAGGAGGAGCACTGCCGGAGCCCTACAAAACGACCTTCAACAGGCCACTAATGTGCAGGTTTCTGCTCAAGCAGTGAGAAACAGAATGCATGAGGATGGTATGAGGGCCCGACGTCCACAATTGGGGCCTGTGCTCACAGCCCAACACCGTGCAGCCCGATTGACCTTTGCCAGAGAACATCTTGGTTGGCAGATTCGCCATTGGCGCCCTGTGCTCTTCACAGATGAGAGCAAGTTCACACTGAACACATGTGACAGACGTGAGAGAGTCTGGAGACGCTGTGGAGAACGTTCTGCTGCCTGCAACATCTTCCAGCATGACCGGTTTGGCGGTGAGTCGGTGATGGTCTGGGGAGGCATATCCTTGGAGGGCCGCACAGACCTCTACGTGCTAGCCAGAGGTACCATGACTGCCATTAGGTACCGGGATGAGATCCTCAGACCCATTGTCAGACCATATGCTGGTGCAGTGGGCCCTGGGTTCCTGCTCATGCATGACAATGCTCGTCCTCATGTGGCCAGAGTGTGTCAGCAGTTCCTGTATGTCGAGGGCATTGATGCTATGGACCGGCCTGCACGTTCCCCAGACCTGAATCCAATCGAGCACCTCTGGGACATCATGTCTCGTACCATCCGCCAACGTGATGTCGCACCACAGACTGTCCAGGAGTTGACCGATGCCCTGATCCAGGTCTGGGAGGAGATCCCTCAGGAGACCATCCGTCGTCTCATCAGGAGCATGCCCAGACGTTGTAGGGAGTGCATACAGGCACGTGGAGGCCACACACACTACTGAGCCTCATTTTGAATCGTCTTGAAGAATTTCCACAGAAGTTGGATCAGCCTATGTTCTCATTTTCCACTTTGATTTTGAGTATGAGTCTGAATCCAGACCTTAATGGGCTAATGATTTTGATTTCCATTGATCATTCTTAGGTTATTTTGCTCTAAACACATTCCTCTGTCTAATAAATAAAGATTTTCAGCTGAAATATTTCATTCATCGAGGTCTATATTGTGTTTTTAGGTGTTCCCTTTATTTTTTTGAGCAGTATATATTGCAACACTGCTCTTAGGGTTGGACAGTATGGACAGAATCGAATATTACAATATATTTGACCGAATACCTCTATCGATATTTTGACGATATTGTAGAGATTACTTTTTTGGTGGTCTTGCAAAATATTTACACAATGACATTTTTGATCAACACTCATTAGTAATGTGGCTATGATGTCTAAACAGGTAGAGACAAGTAATATAACAACTAAAACAGTCTTATAAGTTCGGACAATTGCATCTCTTTACTGTAATGCAGCCTTCAAAACCAGGAAAAGACAACACTTATGTCATATTACGATGTCCAAAATCCCAGATGATATCTAGGCTTATATCAAAATATTGATTTAATATAGATATATTTCCCAGCCTTAAGTGCTCTACAGTAATATTGTCTGTCCAACAGAAGGCTCTCTACATCAGCATCATGTTGCAATATTTTTATATCTTGCTGGAGTTGTTTCCAGCGAGTACATGTTTGCTGCTGTACCAGTTGGTGCAACCCAGCCCACAAATTTCAGCAGGGTTATGCAAAGATTGGAGAGTATCTCCAGTCATGGTTAGGCTGCCAGTTACTTAATTCCATGGTCCAGATGGATAAAATAACAATTTATTAATGAAGAGAAATCGTAGATTTGAGCTTTAAGCGCTGTGGGCCTTCTTTCCTTACAGTAATTATATGGCGCTATACTGTACTTATTCAGAGTTGCCAGGTGTGGTGATGCACTTTACAACTTATATTAAAGTAACAATGTCAAAGATTCTCACTTAATTAAATGTTTAAGTTACCTTCTTTTGCCAAACAAGGTGACACAATGACGATTCAGCCTATCGACCATTGATGGAAGCGTTTGCATTTGTAGTAATACGGAGAAATACAAATGTGTGACGGTGGCGACAATCTTGGCAAAAATCCCAAGCATCACAAAGGTGTTATACATCACCCAGCAGCGGTTGGTCCACCAGAGATCATAGGCCGAACAAACTCTGTGTTCCAGTTTTGTGGCAGGCAAACTAGTTAGTGGTTTAGAAACTAATCCTGTCAAAAAAAGAATGCCACCAGAATCTTCAGGATTGCCACTTAAGTTGAGCCTATTGTCACCAAAAACAATGACTTTGTAACGCTTAACCAATAATAAGCAAAAAAAAAAAATTTTTTTTTGTTTTTCACCAAATACACAAAACAATTCAGTTTGACAGTAGCAGATACTGATGAACCATTACTTTTGAAACGGTTCCACTCCATGTAAAAATTGTATACATCAGGAAAACAACCCTACAAGGAAGCCTCCTCAACCCTGAAGGGAATGTTTAGATAGTGAGCTATGTCGGCAGTTAAGGACATCTTCATGTCATATCAGATTTTCAACTTGTGACAAATTTATCATTGTGTTGACTGTTTGTCCTCCACCTTTTCTCTCCTGTGCTAGCCCAATGTCTAGGCCAAAGCCCAGCCTGTGCAACAAGTTTTAGAGGTGCCAGGGTGGAGACAGCAGAGAAGGACTACCATCTATCAGTGCGAGCCTTTGTCCCATGACTTCGACTGCACCATCCTTGTGCTGCCAGTGACAAGGGCTGGTGGTGGTGCCCAGCCCACGGGGCCTTCGTATAGATCTCCCCAGGCATCCGCCAGCCTGTTCACACAATGGATCAGCAAAGAGACAAGTATGGTGAACGACCTACAAGGAGCACCAAAGTTTCACAAGGAAACCGCAGCGGACATTCTTCACGGCCCTCCGGTTCTTCCAGCTCCTCTGGGGTTCTTATGGTGGGACCAAATTTTCGTGTGGGCAAGAAAATTGGCTGTGGCAACTTTGGCGAGCTGAAACTTGGTAAGCTGTGTATAAATCCTCGGTTGCAAGTTTGATGCAACAAAAATGTAATTCCATAACTGTTAAAAAAAGCTACATATAAGGTCATCAGTATTTTAGTTATAGAATATTTCATTTGATGAGGCCAGCTGTAAAGGAAAACAAATATTAACACAATTTCCCACTTAAGATATGTAGAAAAGACAGTCTTTTTTAAACTTTACCGTAGCATAGACAAAGGAAGCAATTAGAGGGTTTGAATAAAGTGTGATCAGATTTCTCATACATGGAAATTCTGGCAGTATGCTGACAGGTTGCTGATTCTTTAATAAACATGTACTAATCACCTTCCCAATGAACCTGTGGGTAAGGAATCACTAAAGTCAGAATAAACAGACCATTGGTGTCAGTAGGACTCTCCTCAATCTACTCCAATTTGACAAGTTAAGGTCACTGCTGTCATAGAACAAATATAATAAGTACAATATATGTTTCAATGTGAATATCTAAAATGGCTGTGAGTAGGACTTCCTTCAAAGATTGAGGAGATAAATATTACCCAAGAAATTAAGAATTCCAAGGAAAAGTAGTGGGGTATTTTTTTTTTCTAAATCTAAAATGTACTTTTTTCTTTTTTTCAGGTAAAAATCTGTACACCAATGAGTATGTAGCTATTAAATTGGTAAGTGCACAGTTTATTTTCTGGTGGACGAATAAAGTGGTTGAATATCAACTTTGGTTGTTGCAGTCATACTACCAATCCCACAGTACACTACTTGTGAGGAGAGATTTGCTGTAAAATAGTTATTACTGCTCCAATGTATGACCACCATCATTATGTCCACTTGTACACCAATACAACATTGAGGTTTGAGAAGCTGCCTAAGGTGTAGGTCAGCGGTGGCTAACCATGTGCCATGGAGAGCCATGTGTATGCAGGTTTTCATTCCAACCCGATTCCACACCAGGTAATTTCATTGGTACATTCTTCCTCTTTGGTTGAAGGGTTGCTAATCAGTGAAATCACCTGGTGTGGAGTCCAGCTGGAATGAAAACCTGCATACCCCTGGTTGTCCATGGCACATGGTTGGCCACCCCTGGTGTAGGTGTACAAAATTTATGAACGTACGTTTTGAAAAGGTTGCTCAGCAGTACTGTTCTGGTGTTGGAGGTAAATGTGCGTTTTGATGCTGGGCTAGGGGTTGGGTTTTTTTTTTTATCTTTGGACTGGAAATGAGTCATGGCCTCATGATGGCGCCCCGAGGAGTTTTACACATCAAAGCATGAAGCACACGAAAGTTGGAATTTAAGAAAAGAATTAACCAAATAATAGTTTTCAGCTGCTTCCTCAGAGCAGAGGTTCTCAACTCTGGTCCTCTGGGCCAGCAGTACTATTGGTTTTCTACTCTGCCAAGTATTCCACCTGTCTAATAAGGAAGTTTTTAGGCCTGGCACTGCAGGTGAACATAATGAACTAACTACCTGGCAGAATAAAAAATGGGTTCTGGGGTTCTGTATGTCATTCTACTATATTGTTATTTTACATCTACTTCACTATTTAATTAAGTTGTACTTTTCTAGATTGATTGGGGGAGGGTTACAGTACTGTTCACTGGATTTGAGAACCACTGTGTGGTACAGAACCTTCAAGTGGTTTTAAATGAGAGTTTTTGAGAACTAGAATCTGTCCTACAGTCTCATGTTAAACATATAAGTAATATTCCACAAAGGCCAAGTTTTCAAGGCAATTTTAGATCAGCCCATGGGAGTTAGGCATGACAAATTTTGGATTCTTTCCGGCAGTTTTGAACAGGAATCATGCCACCAAAAGCAAAGTTCAAGCCAATTGTTTTTACAGTTGTAGGCTTTTCTAAATACAACAGAATTGCTAATTTTGAATATTCCCAGATTAGTTTTTAAGCATTGTACCAGAAAATGATTATCAAACTTGAAATTATCAATGCAGCGAATATGCTGAAAATGTTCTTTACAAAATGTTATGGAAACGTGGCACTGCTTTGTGTGTGTGTGTGTGTGTGTGTGTGTGTGTGTGTGTGTGTGTGTGTGTGTGTGTGTGTGTGTGTGTGTGTGTGTGTTAAACTGATCAGCCAAAACATTAAAACCATTGACAGGTACATGAATAACATTGATTATCTTGTTATATTGGCACCTGTCAAGGGGTGTGATATATTAGGCAGGAATTGAACAGTCAGTTCTTGAAGTTGATGTGTTGGAAGCAGGAAAAATGGGCATGCATAAGGACCTGAGTGACTTCGACAAAGGTCAAATTGTGATAACTAAATGACTGGGTCAGAACATCTCCAAAACAGTAGGTCTTCTGGGGTGTTCCCAGTATGCGGTGGTCAGTAGCTATCAAAAGTGGTCAAAGGAAGGACAACAGGCGCATGGGTGCCCAACGCTCATTGATGTGCATGGGGAGCGAAGAGTAGCCTGTCTGGTCCGATCCCACAGAAGAGCAACTGTAGCTCAAATTGCTGAAAAAGTTAATGTTGGCTATGATAGACAGGTGTCAGAATACACAGTGCATTGCAGCTTGCTGTGTATGGGGCTGTGTAGCCGCAGACTGGTCAGAGTTTCCATGATGACCCCCTGTCTACTGTCTAAAGCACATACAATAGGCATGTGAGCGTCAGAACAGGACCATGGAGCAGTGGTAGAAGGTGGCCTGGTCTGATGAATCACATTTTCTTTTACATCATGTGGACAGCTGGGTGCGTGTGCGTTGTTTACCAGGGGAGGAGATGGCACCAGGATGCACTATGGGAAGAAGGCAAGCCGGTGGAAGCGGTGTGATGCTCTGAGCAGTGTTCTGCTGGGAAATCTTGGATCCAGGCATTCATGTGGATGTTACTTCGACACGCATCACCTACCTAAACATTGTTGCAGACCAGGTACACCCCTTCATGCCATCGGTGTTACATGATGGCAGTGGCCTCTTTCAGCAGGATGTGCCCTGCCACACTGCGAAAATTGTTTGGGAATGGTTTGAGGAACATGATGTAGTGTTCAAGATGTTGCCCTGCCCTCCAAATTCTCCAGATCTCAATCTGATCGAGTATCTGTGGGATGTGCTGGAAAAACGAGTCTGATCCATGGAGGGCCTCACCTTGCAGATTACAGGACATAAAGGATCTGCTGCTACAGTGGTGCTTGAAAGTTTGTGAACCCTTTAGAATTTTCTATATTTCTGCATAAATATGACCTAAAACATCATCAGATTTTCACACAAGTCCTAAAAGTAGATAACAAGAACCCAATTAAACATCCATCCATTATCTATCCATTACCCAATTAAACAAATGAGACAAAAATATTATACTTGGTCATTTATTTATTTATTGAGGAAAATTATCCAATATTACATACCCCTTGTGCGGCAATAACTGCAACTAAATGTTTCTGGTAACTGTTGATCAGTCCTGCACATTGGCTTGGAGGAATTTTAGCCCATTCCTCCGTACAGAACAGCTTCAACTCTGGGATGTTGGTGGGTTTCCTCACATGAACTGCTCGCTTCAGGTCCTTCCACAACATTTCGATTGGATTAAGGTCAGGACTTTGACTTGGCCATTCCAAAACATTAACTTTATTCTTCTTTAACCATTCTTTGGTAGAACGACTTGTGTGCTTAGGGTCGTTGTCCTGCTGCATGACTCATGTTCTCTTGAGATTCAGTTCACCGACAGATGTCCTGATATTTTCCTTAAGAATTCGCTGGTATAATTCAGAATTCATTGTTCCATCAATGATGGCAAGCCATTCTGGCCCAGATGCAGCAAAACAGGCCCAAACCATGATACTACCACCACCATGTTTCACAGATGGGATAAAGTTCTTATGCTGTAATGCAGTGTTTTCCTTGCTTCAAACATAAGGCTTCTCATTTAAACCAAAAATTATATTTTGGTCTCATCCGTCCACAAAACATTTTTCCAATAGCCTTCTGGCTTGTTCATGTGATCTTTAGCAAACTGCAGACGGGTTCTTTTTGGAGAGCAGTGGCTTTCTCCTTGCAACCCTGCCATGCACACCATTGTTGTTCAGTGTTCTCCTGATGGTGGACTCATGAACATTAACATTAGCCAATGTGAGAGAGGCCTTTAGTTGCTTAGACATTACCCTGGGTTCCTTTGTGACCTGGCTGACTGTTACACGCCTTACTCTTGGAGTGATCTTTGCTGGTCGACCACTCCTGGGGAGGGTAACAATGGTCTTGAATTTCCTCCATTTGTACACAATCTGTCTAACTGTGGATTGGTGGAGTCCAGACTCTTTAGAGTTGGTTTTGTAACCTTTTCCAGCCTGATGAGCATCAACAATGCTTTTTCTGAGGTCATCAGAAATCTCCTTTGTTCTTGCCATGATACACTTCCACAAACGTGTTGTGAAGATCAGACATTGATAGATCACTGTTCTTTAAATAAAACAGGGCGCCCAGTCACACCTGATTGTCATCCCATTGATAGAAAACACCTGACCCTAATTTCACCTTCAAATTAACTGCTAATCCTAGAGGTTCACATACTTTTGCCACTGACAGTATGTAATATTGGATCAATTTCCTCAATGAATAAATGACCAAGTATAATATTTTTGTGTCATTTGTTTAATTGGGTTCTCGTTATCTACTTTTAGGACTTGTGTGAAAATCTGATGATGTTTTAGGTCATATTTATGCAGAAATATAGAAAATTCTAAAGGGTTCACAAAGTTTTCAAGCACCACTGTATGTCTTGGTGCAAGAGACCAGAGGACATCTTCAGAGGTCTTATGGAGTCCATACCTCAATGGATCAGAACTGTTTTGGTGGCTACAATATTAGGCGGGTGAGTTGAAGATGCTAAGATTTGCATTGGGAGTGATGAAAAAGGACAGGATTAGGAACGATTATATTAGAGGGACCACTCAGGTTGGACGGTTTGGAGACAAAGCAAGAGAGGTAAGATTGATATGGCTTGGACATGTGTGGAGGAGAGATGCTGGGTATATCGGGAGACGGATGCTGAATATGGAGCTGTCAGGGAAGAGGAAAAGAGGAAGGCCAAAGAGGAGGTTTATGGATGTGGTGAGGGAGGACATGCAGGTGGCTGGTGTGATGGAGGAAGATGTAGAGGACAGGAAGAAATGGAAACGGATGATCTGCTGTGGTGACTGTTAACAGGAGCAGCCGAAAGTAATAGTAGTAGTAGTAGTAGTATTTTAATATATTGGCTGATCGGTGTATAGCTATTGTGTTTTGTTACAGTGCTTTTACCCCTATGATTTCGATGTCGAGCGGAATCTATGTTTAATGTGTTGCTTATGGCAGTTTAACTTGATTTTTTTTTTTTATCATGAGAATGATCAAAATTGCATATTCCTGCAATTTCCAGAAGTTTCTATAAAGTACCCGTTTTGTATTTTGCCATCTTATAGGAGCCAGTCAAATCAAGAGCACCACAGCTGCATTTGGAGTACCGGTTTTACAAAACATTGGGAAGTACAGGTAAGGTCATGAACAAGATTAGCTTTTTTTCCTGTCACTGTATGACAGGGATTTGACTGTTTTGATAGATGGATTAAAAGATTGCCTCATTTTCACAACAAGTGATTATTTCACTTAAGTCACTGATGTTCATATTAACCCATAGGAACAAGTTTTATGTACACACTCCTAAAGATTAAAGCACACGTGTGGGTAGCGATATCTCAGCCAAAGATGATGATAAATGGGTGTCCATGTAGCATAGCGGTCTATTCCATTGCCTACCAACACGGGGATCGGCGGTTTGAATCCCCGTGTGACCTCCAGCTTGGTCGGGCATCCCTGCAGACACAATTCGCTGCGTCTGCGGGTGGGAAGCCAGATGTAGGTATGTGTCCTGGTCGCTGCACTAGTGCCTCCTCTGGTCGGTCAGGGCGCCTGTTCAGGGAGGAGGGGGAACTGGAGGGAATAGCGTGATCCTCCCACGCGCTACGTCCCCCTGGCGAAACTCCTCACTGTCAGGTGAAAAGAAGCAGCTGGCGACTCCACATGTATCAGAGGAGGCATGTGGTAGTCTGCAGCCCTCCCCAGCTCGGCAGAGGGGGTGGAGGCAGCGACCGGGATGGCTCGAAAGAGTGGGGTAATGGCGTGATACAATTGGGGAGAAAAAAGGGGAACATTTAAAAATAAATAAATAAAAATAATGATAAATGAAGATGGTCAGGGTGCAATCTAAAATGGGCAATAAAGGCCGTCCCCAGATGCCCAGAAAAAGGTTCTACTGCTAGTTTCCTTTCTAATCCCAGGAGATGACTTTCCTGTTGATAGCGAGACACAAAATACAGGAGGAGTTGTTTTTGTTAGTTTTTTTTTCCCACCCCCACATAACCAGTCATGCACAGTGCCAGTTTTGTGCTATCTTGCTCTCAACAAAATCACTGCACGTCTTCATCCCGATTCTGAGCGGCTGTGATGATATCACTGCCTCTCTCATTTTCATTCTTATGTGAAGGTCTTTGTGTTATACTGTCTGTGTTGCAAGATGACTGTAGATGGCCTTGCAGAACTGCCATTTCAACTCTGTGTGTGTTTGTTTTAATACTTTAAAATGTGCTCCTGGAGCTGGATCTTAGTTTTTTTTCCACTTAAAAAGAAATACTGTTTATTATTTAGAGAGCACTACATGTCAGCTTGACATTTTTACATGTAATCCTGTATTGTAAACAATGCCTTGTATGTTGTAGTTGTGGCATGTATAGCAAAAGGACTTGAGTCCCTTTTTTGCTTTCCATTGTCGGAATAAGACATCGACAGATGTCTGGACCAGATGAATCGCAGTCAATCTTCACAGCATGTGTGCCATGGAACAGTCAGAAACTAATGCTAAGAATGAATTATTACATTTATATGTAATTGTTTTTAATATCTATCTATCTATTTATTTATTTATTTATTTTAGGGGGGGGCATCTTAGATATATCCCTGGCAATTATTTCCCCTTAAAATCCCTTGTGGACGTTTTTGCTTTAATGAATTGTGTTGGAGCCAAAATTTAGATTTATTTTTTCCAGGTCCACAGATATTTACTATAAATCTGCCATTCACACCAAGTCACGAAGATTGTATATATAAAGATAAAATGAGAACGGATGCTCCTCGAATGGACTTCCCTTACTGCCAATTCCCTTGAGAATTTCTGCATGTCATCAAAAATTAGTCAAGGCACTACTGATTCATCTTCAGCCTTGGCTCAATTTTTTTTCCAACTCCTCTTATGACAGGAATCTAGGGAGGATGAAATGACTGCATCAGAAAAATGAAATGAAGGGAAGAGCTATTTTTTTCTGTGCATGAGAGGAAATGGGTGGTAACACATCACAAAGGACAATAGAATTTTGAACCGTTCCTGATAGCAACCCGTTAATGTTCCCATAATATTCCCATAGCTAGTAGTTTTACACGTAAGTCATGTTTGTTCTGATATGCTGTTTTTTACAAGCATTTTGGAGCTATAGGCGCATATGTGATGGCCAGAAAGGAAACATAATGTCCACTGTTTTGCAAAGGCAGTGGTTGGAAAAGGCCAACTGTGCGGAAACTCATTAAATATTTAGAGAGTAGGGCTGCCTCTCTTAGTGCTAACTTGCTTCTGTCCTCTCCTCCAGATGGGATAACTAGACCCCATTTCTTCTCACCTGTGTGCTATGCAACAGTCTAAATTTCCTCCTGTCTGGTTAGCAGACAAAGTGTCTGTGTGCCACTGGTCCATTCCTGGATGAATGAGGTTTGACTTGGATGTTTCAGTCAGGTGCCAGTATTCAGCCATATACAACTGTTGCTGGATATTAATGATAATGTCTCAATAAGGAATGCAACATCCTTTTCATGTGAGTGTCATGTGAGATTTGTTCTCCCCGAGGCAGTCGGAAAAAGCTGCGTTGCTGTCTTTATTTGACTAGTGAGCCATGTTAAGGCACAGGCCCTCCTGGCCCTAGCATGAAACTCAACACCAGTTCTTTAGCATCTCATGCAATAACAGTCCCAAAGAGTGACATCTCGCCAGATTTGCCAGACAAAAGAAAGGTTTTAATTTTGGACATTTAAACATATGCCAATTTCATCTAGTTGGGTCCTCTTCTCAGTCCACAAATTAAGATTTAAGGAATTAGGACAAGGCCAGCCAGATAAGTTGTTAATAATGGTCTCACACAACTACGCACTTGCATGGCTTATAATGTAAACCAGTGCCACAACGGTGTCTCACTTAATGAAAAAAGCTACAGTAGATGTGAACTAACCGAAAAGAAATTAGTGTTTATGTGATTAATGGAATTTGGGTATTCAATATGAGTACTGGTATCCCTCAACCAAGGGTATGGCTTGATCACTTGTTTGTTTGACATCATCAAACAGTCCTTTTAGCCGTTCCCTTTAATGAAAAATGGAAATGGGCAATAGTTAAGGAAGTTGAATAGTGAAGTGGTGCATTGCATTGGTGAATAGCAGACAAATGCTCAAGACACCAATTAATTACTCAGCATTTTAAAGGAGAATTACAGATGAAATCTTTGCTGCCAAACAGATGGTATAGTCTTGTTTTTTGTTTTTTTGCCACCATGCTAAAAAGCAAACATATGCTGTGTATACCTTATAAGCAAGCACGGCACCCCGCTCATGTCACTGAAATAACAGAGACACTTTAAGCTGTTTAGGCAAAATGTAAATGGGGGGGTAGTTTTGATTGTTAGTGTTTGAGGGTAGTTTTTTTTTAGCGGTTTTTTTTTTTTGTCTTTTCACTTTAGAAAACAACTGTCCCTGTTTGGGTTGTAACATCAATCCATGATGGTGTTGTATTGCTGTGAATGATATTTTGTTGCAATTGACCTGTGCGGTTTCTAAAAGAAATATGGGAAACTTCCTGTTTTTCATTTTGCATAAGGTTTCCCGCTTCTTTGTAACGCGTTTTACTCTTGGTTTATCAAAGGAAAGTGCTCCTAAATTTTGACACAACCATTAAAATGTAACCCACAACCTATTTTTTATTTTCTGAGAAAGTGGAACTAAGGCAATACAGTCTGTCCCAGATTAAGTTCTTGAAAATAAGCAGAGAAGTAAGAAAAAAATGTTTTTTTTATCCGCTTTTTTATAGATTGGAGTTAGAATAACTCTTCATCTCCCTGAGTATTTTTACAAGAATATTTGAGGACTTGTGCATCCTCACATTGAAATTCATTTGCACTTGTGTGATATGGTCAATACTTCATGAGCTGTAGAAATTCCTTGATTCTTCAGGCCTTCGATATTTGAAAATCCCATTGAGCATGTCTGGTATGTTTTCGTAAATTTAAACCTTTAAAGTGGCACTTGGCAACTTATTTTTGCTTAAAAGTATCATTAGATTTATTTTGGTCGCATAGTGTGATGGCTGTGGGAGAATAACGCAATTGCCATTCAGACCCATAGAAACCTTGTTTTTGTGATGCCACCAAGTACAAAATGTAGGAATTGCTTTACAGCACACATTATAATTATTAAACGTTTTACTTTGTTTGTCTTACATATATGTAAAGAAACGAAAGATGGAAAAAAGAAAAATGAAAAAAAACAACCTTTTTTTCCCCTTTTGCTAAGAAAGAAAAGCCCCTCTGTTCTCTTTGCAACATTGACATAAAAGACATTGCTGTAATCCAAAAAGTTACTCGGGGTTGCTTTAAGCATTTACCGCATTTATAGACTACTGTGAAAATGACTGACACAATAGACCACTGGATTTCTATATTTTTATGCCTCCGAGCTACAAAATCAACATGATAGAATTTTGGTTATTTGCTGTAGCTTGAAAGTAGACCATAATGTCTAATCTAGCTGCACTATTTATAGCCTCTCCCCCCAAACAATTTGCCCGACAATTTTGTTGACTTAAGCCCAGGACTGCTTAAACATAAGGAATATTGAAATCTACCACAAACAGTCTAAGACTGGGCTTATCAGAAGCCACCGTTTTTAGTGCCATAAAATTGATTTGCTCAAAAAAATGAATAAACAGGTGTCAGTTTTAAATGAAAAGGGTTTTGTACTTTTCCTTTTTAAATTTAACTTCTGTTTGTAAGCAAAAAATGAAGTGGGGTTAAAGCTATTTTTTTATTTTTGTTAATGTTAATTTTTATTTTTGTTAAAGCTTTTTTTTTCTTTTTTTTTTTCCTCGGCAAGGTGGGTGTTCAGGTCCAGGGCACTGGTTTCAGAGTTTGATAAATTGGGATGAGAGAAGCTATGACAGTTAATTGAGAAGTTGTTGCCTTCATCTGAGATTTACTTGGATCATTCATATGCTGTTTACATAAAAATTATGTTGATTAATTTCTTGCAGCACAGAAAGGATGTTATCCAAGACTTCTATTCTTCCAGCTAATGGTCAGTCTATAACCCCTTTCACCCATGTAGCCTAAATCACAAGTCGTCTGGCAATTTTCCATGCCAAGCACTTGTGTTAACATGAGCCGGAGTAGATATTCCGATAAAGTTGTAGTGGCAATTTGCCAGCTGAGGACCTCTTAACACTTTTGGAAATGTTCTGACATGACAATAGTTTACACAAAAGCCATAAGATTGCCAGGTCAAGAACGCAGAGGGTTCCAGCAATCTTACATAAGACACTTTTAAGTGATCAGAAAGAATGCATCCATGACTTAATCATGGCAGGCATTTGTCAGAAGCGGTAGATTTGTTTGCATATTTAAAATGTCTGGAAATTGGACCAACTTTCAAACAAGAGAGCTACTTTCAGTCTGTGTAGGGGATGAAGTCATCAGCTGTGTTATAGTTGAAGGTGCCGTCGTCTACAATAAAACATAAGATATCATAAGTATGAGGGGGGTGTAATGTAACAGGAAGGCACTGTCATGTCTTGTGAGCAACCGCCATCCAGAAATCTTTCGGATAGAAGCTGTTTGTATGAATAGGGGAAACACCGGCGGTGCCGCAAAAGTCATTCAAGCAATTTAAAAGCTGTAATCTGACTTTTTTCCCTTTATGAATAATTATTTTACCCATCTGGACCATGGGGTCATGTAACATAATACTAACCGGTATCCTTACCATGGTTGGAGAAACTCTCCAGTCCCTATATATATCTTTGTTGAAATTTTTTGGTCAGGTTACACCAACTGGTGGAGCGAAAAACACGTACATGTTGGAAATAACCTAAGCAGAACAATAATTTTGAGTTCAATCATTCTGACTTGCGATACAATGATTGAAATTTGCTGAAGGTACAGTTTGAAATAAAAGACAACATATATATGATCAAAAAAGTACATGGTTAAAAATCCAGCACTATCAATACAGTATAAATTCTCAAAATTATTGATTATTATAAAGCCTGGTGCCATATGAGATGGTGGAGTTTGTCGGTCTATTTGTTCTTGTTTTTAACAGTGACAGCTGATTGTTTTTGCGAAGAAGCGGGCCAGACCTTTCTCACTTACTAGGAAGGAGAAGGTTGTGAAAAAGATGGTTAGGCTGGTGCATGCATGTCCTTGAGCAGCCCAACAGTAGCCTGTTCTCTTCGTGTCTGTAGATCAGGAAGATGCAAAGGGATGCCCCTGTACCTAGTCATTATTTTGACAGCCCTTTCCTGAACTCTGTCCATGGTGGCTTGTTGTGTCTCTGTATAGCTCACAAGCAGTACGCTCCCATACTCTAGACATGGCCTGGTCAGTGGGTTATAGATGTCAAACGGATCTTCTGAACGTCCCCACTAAGCCGATAGTCCAGGTAGAAATCCAGGTATTTTGTACTTGTTACAACAGGAACAACCTGTCCACTGAGGATTAGAGGGGCAGATGGGGAGGGTCCTTGGCCAGCTCCATTCACTTCTTGCTGTTGAGAAGCATATTTTTTTGCTGCAGCCCATTCCTCAAGCTGCCTTGCTTCACTTTCCATTAATGTCATTCCCTATATCCAAGAGTATAATGATACGGGACAGCCCTCTACCATCAGCATACCAAATATTAAGTCTATGTTGAAACAGGACTGAGCTGGTGGACATATGTAACGGGAACAGGTAGGGTGAAGCGACGCCTCCTTGTGGAACCCCTGATGTAATATCTCTCCTTGTGCTACATTAGCCACAACTCTCTCTTCTTGCGGTTGTATAGCTTTGGAGGCAGGTAAGGAGCTGTGGGCATAGAGTGTAACGAAGTGCTTCACGAGTTTTGCATGGTCAACAAGGTCAAAATCTTTTGACATATCAGCCAGCAGAATCCGAACCATTGATGCCTGGCAAGAGTCTGTCTGGGTGAGCCAGATGTGGGCAGCTTTAACAAGAGTATTGTTGTGTCCAGCAAAACTCGGACCACGACTTTGAATCAAACTGTGTTTATTGCTGCCACAGTAAACATTATATACATGTACAGGGTAGTATCAACCACGTCTTGTGTTACTGCCGTAAACCGACTGCCGTAAACCGGCTGTTGTAAAACTTAAAAAGCTGCAGTGTCCTAGACTACAGTCACACTGTTGTGACTTATACACAACATTTTCTCCCCCCCTCTACAGAAATCACCAGAACAGTGAACATGAATGATCTGTATCACAACTAGGTAAACTGGGTGGACTACCAGTTACCAGTGTAGCCATGTGGATTATTCTGCCACGTGACAGGCCACACTCTAACTAACCTAAACGTTAGAAGTCCGTAACATAGTCTTTCAGATAGCCTGGTGGAGCCCGAGCTCGAGCTGGCCGGGCCTCATGATCAGTTGCGGGGCCCCCACCCTCAGCTGGGTGTCCCTCTGCGGGTTCTGGCTGTGCTATGGGAAAGTCACAGTCTGCCGCCATTGAACCCCAGTTCTCCGAGGCATTGGGGTGTGTGGTGTTAGGTGGAGTTACCTTGTGAAGTCGGCTGGCATGCCACCGTGACCCATCAGAGAGGCGGAATGTCGCTGCACCTAGCTGACTGGTGACCTGCAGTGGTGCCGACCAGGAGAGCAATTTGTGACCCCGGTGCGGCCGACGGACCCGGACCCAGTCCAGAACTGTGAACTGTGGCGCACGCACTTTACACCTCCTGTCAAACTGCTGTTTCATCTGACGTTGACGGCCAGCGACCCTGCTGCTGTGCTGGACCGGCGTTACCGATGCAGGTGCGGTAGCCAACTGTGCTCGCAGGCGATCCAGAGGAAGTTGGAGCTCCCGGCCTATCATGAGGTGGGCTGGTGAGCTGCCTGTGGTTGAGTGTGGTGTCGCCCGGTAGTGCAGCATGGTGTGAAGTAAAGCAGCTGAGAAAGGTAGACCGTCAGCCAGATGTGCCCTGTTGCTGTTTTTTAGTGTTTGGTTGAACCTTTCCACACCCCTTCATTGGCTTCTGGGTGGTAAAAGGCAGTGCGAATGTGGTTGATCCCTTTGTCTGCCAGGAAAGCTGCAAACTCAGCTGAGATAAAATGCGGGCCGTTATCCGTAGTGATTCTGTTAGGGATCCCCCATCTGACGAACAGAGAGGCGAGGAAGGCAGTGACCACCTGGGTCGTGACCGAACCCGCAGCGATCACTTCCGGCCACTTAGAGTGGAGGTCGTATGCCACCACAAGGAAGCGCTGACTATGCGGGACACCGTGGAGCTCCCCACAGATATCCACCTGGATGTGCTCCCAGGCAGTGGCAGGCCAGTGTACTGGATGTTGTGGGGGTGGGGCCGGCGGGCCAGTCTTCCCACTGACAAGGCAGGCTGTGCAGTCTTTTACTATGGCCTCGATGTCCCTGTCAATGCCCGGCCACCACACAAGGCTCCTGCAACGCTGCTTCACCTTCACAATGCCCAAATTACCTTCGTGGGCCATGGCCAGGATACGTGCCCGCAGGCCGACAGGGACCACTGTGCAGAGCCCCCGAGCCACGCAGACATCATGCCAACAGGACAGCTCCTCCCTGACCCTTCTGTACGGTACCAGCTCCTCAGGGACCGTCAGGGGCCAGCCCTCCCGGATGAAGTTGGGAGAGGAGGGGGTCCGCCTCCGAGGCAAGCTGGAGGTCCTGGAGACAAACTGCAGCTTGGAGTGGGGCGTGCAACATCTGAATGAGGTCTGGCTCCGTTAGGTCTGGGCCTGAGTCTGGTGCGGGGCCAGGGCTAGCTCTGGAAAGAAGGTCCGCCTCTACATTATCCCGACCTGGGGTGAACTGAGGGGAGAAGTCGCACTGTTGGAGCCTCTCGGACCAGCGGTGGACCCGCAGCGGTTTGTGTCCTGACCCCGACGAAGCTAGTTGGGACGTAAGGGCCTGGTGGTCAGTCTGCAGCGTGAAGTGCCTCCCATGCAGGTACATGTGCCAACGCTCACACGCCCACACACATGCCAATGCCTCCCGCTCCCCCACGGAGTATTTCTGTTCAGCCGCAGTGAGTGAGCGAGAGGCGAATGCAACAGGGCGCTCAGTGTCGTGCTGGAGCTTGGACAGCACAGCACCCACTGCTGTGTTGGAGGCGTCACAGGTGACTATAGTGGGGCTGCTAATGTCAAAATGTGCCAGCACCGGGGGAGATGTAAGCTGTTCCTTAAGTTGGCGCACAGCTACAGAGCAGACCGGGGTCCATGTCCAGGCCGCATCCTTTTTTAGGAGTTCCCGTAGTGGGGTTGTGGTTGAAGAATACTGAGGCAGGAAGCGCAAGTAATAGGCCGTCATACCCAGGAAGGAAGCGAGCTGGGTCGAGCACGTGGGTTCAGGGAGGCCTTGTATTGCCTCCACATTAGAAAGGAGCGGGCTGACGCCATCAGCAGTCAGGCGGAAACCCACAAACTCGATGGCGGGTACTGAGAAGGTGCACTTCTCGCCATTCAGCGTGAGATTGTGGCTGGCGATGACATTGAACACCCTAGTGAGGCGCTCATCATGGACGGCTGCAGTCGGGCCGTGCACCACAATGTCATCCAGGTAGATGACCAGGTTGAAGATCCAGGGCAATGCATCCACGCGCTCGATTATGCCTGCGTCTAGCAGCTTCCCCAGTTCAGCAGTTATGTCGTCACGCAGGGCAAGAGGTAGGCAGCGCAGAGGCTGGATGACTGCGCGCACCTCAGGATTCAGGAGGGGCTGGTGGTTAAAAGCAGTTAGGCAGCCCAGGCCGCTTAACAGAGAAGGCCAGCGCTGCTGTCATGACAGGCCCACAGCCAGGATGATACAGCCAGCATTGTCCATGAGAGAGAACCCTAAGTCACAGAACAAATCTAGACCCATAAGGTTAGCTCCATGATGGGACACCTGGAAAGTGAATGAGGTGAGGGCTTTGGTCCCATACCGAATTGAAAAGTCTACGGTACCCACCATACCAATCTTGGAATTGGCATAGCCGTACAGGTCCTCCGCATCAGTCGTGATGTGCCGCAGGGGAAAAAACCGTCGGACTGTGGACACGTTCAGTAACGACTTTGAAGCCCCTGTGTCTAGCAGGAGCGGCAAACACACCCTGTCCAATCCACAGTGCACCACTTGAAGGGCCGGGCCTGGGAGCTTACTGAATGGATGGTCGTTGGTGCCGGTGGGCGGGAAACACTTTGCGTTTGAGGGGAAGCAGCAGGGTTGGAACGACAAACCCTCGCAAAGTGGTTTAACTTGCCGCAACGTGAACATGTCTGTCCTTTGGCTGGGCAGGTAGGGCTACGGGTGGGGTGATTTGAAGAGCCGCAATTACTACATGCCGTGCGTGTTGGCGCTCTCTGGCGCCCAGCAAAATTCACCTCTGCGTTGCTCACCTCGGGTTCGGGTGGAGTCGAGGCGGGCTGTACAGTCTGTGTTGCCAGCATGGATAGTGGGGAACATGCTAATTGAGATGCTAATCCAGCGGCAGACTCCACCTGGAATGCTATTTTCACTGCCTTCGACAGAGTCAAATCATCAGGGGACATGAGCAGTTTCTCTCTGACTTTATGGTTATTGGTGTGTTCTGCCAGCTGGTCCCTTATTAGTTCATCTTCCAGAGCCCCGAATTTACAGAGGCTAGCCAGACCCCTCAAGTCAGCTATGTAGTGATGTACTGACTCACCCGCGCGCTGCTGGCGCTGATGGAAAACAATCCGCCAGAGTATGACGCTCTGTGAAGCGGCAAAATGTCCAGCGAGTTTAGCAACACAAGCCACGTATGTAGGAGTGGATCCAAGCGTCCTAAAGATCCGCTGACCCTCGCTGCCCAAGCTGTGTATCAGCAGGGCTCTCTGCCGTGAGTCTTCCGCGTCCACCAAACCCGCAGCTGCGATGAATGTCTCGAACGATTCATGCCAGCGAGTCCAAGGAACTGGTGGTTCGCCGGGTAGAGCTAGGAAGGGAGAGAGAGGCGTGAGTGAAAATCCCATCCTCGTCGCCAGTGTTTTGTCCAGCAGAACTTGGAGCACGACTTTGAATCAAACTGTGTTTATTGCTGCCACAGTAAACGTTATATATACGTACAGTATAGTATCAACCACGTCTTGTGTTACTGCCGTAAACCGACTGCCGTAAACCGGCTGTAGTAAAACTTCAAGCTGCAGTGGCCTAGACTACAGTCACACTGTTGTGACTTATACACAACACGTATTTGTTGTGCTATGTCCTGGTAAGTATGCATGCAGATTCTTGCATACATCCAGGGCTATTGGCATGAGCTTTTTCAGCACAAATATCTTCTGGACCTTTCCAAGACATGAGGTCAGGGATATTCAGTCTCGCGATACCAGACAATCGGAGATCTCTGACTGGGGACTTCTAAATGCAAGATAATTGTCAAAACGGTGGTGAGAACGGCCACTAACAAACCTATGCCTACTGCTTTGGAAATCTAGGACATGCCTTACGGGAAATTATGCTTTTTCCCCATCCTCCTCCATAGTGAAACAAATGGCGATACAGCGAATCACTTTGTAACACAGAGCTTTTTTTAAACATTGAAAATTGATGTCCCAAGCAACATGAGATTGAGTTTTCTTCGGTGACTGTGGCTGAGCCATCCTATAATGCACATTTTGCAGGTACAAGTGTTTACAAGCACACGACTTATGCATGTCACCACCCCAATATGAAGGGCCACCCTAAAGACTTTGGATTATTTCTGTAAGGGATTTTTTTTTATTATTATTAATTGTTTCCACCCAGTTTTAGCAATGAAAGCTGGGAGTGTAGCCTCAGTCTCTAGCTGAGAGAAGCATTAAAGGCTGACTTGTGAGTCTAGGGAAATTGGCCACCAGTCACCAATATGGCTTGGGTTTGGGACAGGGCAGATGTTTGCAGCCTTCCACTCAATAAGTACAACTCCCGAGTTGATAAGAGCAGTTCAATAGATGAGTGACACTGGTGCTTGATCATTGCAGATAAAAAGACTGAAATGTGATGCTGATGTGGTGATGCTTCTGTTGGATAATCGGTATTACTGTAGAACATTGTTATGATATTATATTTTGAGGAAGTATGTAATATATGACTATCTGCATTTACTTTAGTCCAGGTATCCCATTTTTACAAGGGTGATGACAGCACATGAGCCACAATGGTTGTTACACCTTGTTTGTAGTCAGAGAAAATAAGTTGGAACAGGTGTATTTCTCCCTTCCTCCTGCATCAAACTATATTGAAACATTGTTCTACTGTAATACTGATTCTGTCCAGCAGAATCGCCCCATCTTCATCATGTTTCAAATAGTGGAAAAAGTCAGATTTCAGCTTTAAGGAATACATGTGTCAGAGGGGCTTATTATCCTAACCAACCTTGCTGTCAATCCAACAAATTGCTTATTGGCTCCATGGAATATCTCCAGTCTGACACCTATGAGCCCTCCAACAATCACAAGAGGCTTCAAGGCACTCATTCCTATGATGCAATTAGCAACCCAGAGAATATGATACTGGTCTAGAAGCACAATATAAAGCATGAGCATATCCACATGCCCAGAATATTAGCTGACATAATTTGTTCTGGCTGTGTTGTGGCATCTCCGACCTACTAGTATGTCCCGGAAATATTTGCTCCTCCACAATAAACTCAACATGAAGACGACAAAGCCCTGAATTGGTATCGGTGTTTATATGAATCTGACTGATTGAAAGTCTCATTTTTAGGCATTATTGTTGCAAGAGACACCAGGTTATGAAGACAATTGTCTCACTTTGTTTTACTTATTTAACCTCATGCAACCCATATACTATTGAGTAGTGTAGGATATGTTTAAACCATGGATGAAGAAAAACTCATACCAAGATTGTATTTTCTGTTCTTTTGAACTGCTTATTTGTGTCATTTTTGACAGGAATATAAATGAATCAAGAATACTAATGACCCAGTGGAAATGTTTGGGGGTTGTGGACAAATTAATTCATAATGGTACAACCCTGCAGGTTATTTTGGCTTTTTTTTAATTAAGAAGGCTGCTTTGTTTGCTCAGTATAGATCATCAGTAAAAAGTACTGTAGCTTCGCCATACTGTTATTTAACACCAGCAGTAACAAATATATATATATTTTTCCATTTAAAGTTGGAGGACCTTCCAAAACTGAAAGTCAGTCCTACACAGTCCAATAATGATTTGTTTGCACATAATTTTTCAGTCTTTTTACATTTTACTTTTTGGAATTAAGTTCTTTACTGTCATGAAATGATAGGAAACGCTTTGTTAAAACTGCTTACATGTTGCTCTTAAATCCGCATACCTGTGTTGTGTATTTGATAACTTTGAATTGCTGGGTGTCAAGAGGTGGTAATTTAGGTATACAGTAATTTAGGAACCCTGCCCTATCAACGTTTTTTTCTTCTTCTTTTTTTGGCAGGCATTATCTATCTATCTGTAACCTCGCTTTCATAGACTAGAATGCTCACACATCAAAGAACTAAATATGACATTATTCTTGATAGCCCACCAAAACTTTCATTGTAGTCTTTTAACAGGTATCTCTAGTCAGAGTAAACTTGATGTACGTGCAGGTGAATAAACTTTGCTCCTTATAGCACCAAAATTATAAGCCAAAGAGGACAAGAGTTAGAGCCTTTGTCCTTTTCCAATATTCCTGTCATCATGGAGTGAGAGCCAAGGAGCAAGATGGAGTGCCTATTTTCCTCAAAGCAGTTATAGTGGGTGGATTGTTTAGAAAGGGATACAGTTCATTGGGGAGATGGCAACATATGGTTTATTTTGAAAAGATGGACTTTCCATCTGCGACAGAAAATGGGGAGCGACTGCAGTATTTGCAAACATTGGATTGTATTTTAGTTTGTGGTTAATGTTTACCCACCAGCAGTCACTGCCCTCAGTAACTTTGTAGGGCTCTTCCTCCTCCTCCAGTCTTTCCAGCATGTGGCCTGTGCTTATGGCTGACCTGGACTCCATCTCTTTAATATCATCAGTCAATGGAGGCAGGAATAATAAACACTCCAGCATCCGCAGAACTTTCCTCACCATGTGAAGCTCAGATACCTTTTGTAGATTACTGCTTTTAATCATTTACTTGCTCTGCTTCAAACAGTGGTTATTTTTAGTCTGACCTTTGCAGCAGTGTACCTTTTGATCATGACAACACCTTCAGAAAATTAAGGAATTAAGAATTTTGCTTTGGGGTGACTACCATGTTTTTCATGGGGCTAGGAATCTTTTCACTTGTATGACTGATTATGGTTTCTTTTGTTTCAGCGGAAGGCCTACCCCAGGTGTTTTACTTTGGACCCTGTGGAAAATACAATGCCATGGTTCTGGAGCTGCTGGGGCCCAGTCTAGAAGACCTTTTTGATCTTTGTGACAGGACTTTCTCACTGAAGACCGTCTTAATGATAGCCATTCAACTGGTGAGTTTTCAGAACTGTGTATAGGGATATTGTATTTAAATCATAACTTGCAGAAAGTGTCAACACTAAAATTGCTCATATGTTTGTTAGATTCATTTGGTGACATTCATAATGAGGTCAAGCGTTTGATCTCAAGTTGCAACTGAAATTGAAAATTTCAAAAGTGGGAAGGATAGTTGCACATCTAGGATATCCTTCTAAGCAGATGCTATCTCAAGTTGCAACTGAAGTTGAAAGTTTCAAAAGTGGTAAGGATAGATGCACATCTAGGATATCCTTTTAAGCAGATGCTATGTCGATGATGGTATAAATGAGAATGGAATGACGTATGCATACTGGAGCCATGTGTTTACACTCCCAGTGACTCGAGTGTTGCCAAAGATCTATTAATTTTTGATTATGTGTCGGATGATAAAAAACAATGTTTCCTGTTTATCCCCATGCATGAGTTGGACAGAGCTGAATTTTTGGGCAAAATTGACAGGCATGGGCACAAGTCCATGAATACTGGGATGGCATCCAGTGTTTTACCTGTGCCCCTGTCCATAGGGTTGGTGGTTGTGTCAGGAAGGTCATCCAATGTAAATTTTGTCAAATCAGTATGCGTATTGACAAGACCATACCTGAGCCATACTGGATTAGTCAAGGCTCGCGTTAACAACGGCCACCATTGGTGCTGTGCCGTCACATGGTATGGATGGAAACTGTAAAATCCGCTGTGGCAACCCCTGAGAAACAGGGAATAAACCAAAAGAAGAAGATTGCCCAATATATGCAATTCTGTCTGTGAGAAATTGTTAGTTATAAGACACCCATGTGATTCAATTGTTATCCTAGCCCCTTTTGTTTGTATTGGTTTTTCAGATCTGCAGACTGTTTGCAATTCATCTCACTGGTCCTGCATGGTTCCCTCTAGGGAGTTTTCCTCTGCTATTTCTGAACTTGTTGTATTTCTACATAAAAACTACATATAAAAACATAACTGAGCCTCCTCCATGTTTCACTGTAGGTATGGTGTTCTTTTCTTTGAAAGCTTCATTTTTTTTTTTATCTGTAAACTGAGTAGTTGATGTGACTTGCCTAAAAGCTCCAGTTTTGACTCATCTGTCGAAAGGACATTCTCCCAGAAGGATTATGGCTTGTCAGTATGCATTTTAGCAAATTCCAGCCTGACTTTTTTATGTTTTTCTTTCAAAAGTGGAGTCCTCCTGGGCTTTCTTCCATGGAGCCCACTTTGGCTCAAAAAGCAGTGCATGGTGCAGTCAGAAACTGATGTAACTTAACCTTAGAGATATGATATACTTTAATGATTCCTGTAGGGAAATTACACTCTGCATATAACCCGTCCTAGCTGTATAGCTAGGAGCAGTGGGCAGCTGCTGTACAGCGCCCAGGGACCAACTCCAGTTCGTCTTGCCATTGCCTTTGTCAGGGGCACAGACAGGAGTATTAACCCTAACATGCATGTCTTTTTGATGGTGGGGGAAACCGGAGCACCCGGAGAAAACCCACCGCAGACACGGGGAGAACATGCAAAGTCCACACAGAGGACGGCCTGGGATGACCCCAAGGTTGGACAACTCCGGGGTTCGAACCCAGGACCTTCTTGCTGTGAGGCTACAGTGCTAACAACTGCGCGACCGTGCTGCCACAAGTACAGCTTGTGTCTCTTTGGCAGTTATCCTTGGTTCTTTTTCTACCATTCGCACTATCCTTCTGTTTAATCTGGGGTCGATTTTCCTCTTCTAGCCGCACCCAGGGAGGTTGGCTACAGTTCCATGGACCTGAAATATCTTAATAATATTTACAACTGTTGTCACAGGAACATCAAGCTGCTTGGAGATGGTCTTGTAGCCTTTACCTTTACCATCCTTGCCTATTATTTTCTTTCGGATTTCCTCAGACAACTTTATCCTTTGCTTTCTCTGGTCCATCTTCAGTGTGGTGCACATAATGACACCAGACAACACAGTGACTACTTATCTCAATTTAAATAGGCTGAATGGCTGACTACGTGATTGGAGACGTGTAATACTAATTAAATAAACTAATTAGTTTGAAATATCACTATAATTCGATTATTATCTTTTCTAAGGGGTACCAACAAATGTGTCCAGGCCATTTTAGAATATCTTTTTACAATAAGCAATAATTCATCTCTTTTCACAGCTTCTTTGCTTTAATTCCTTGACATACCAAAGGCATGCAGGTATACATGACAAAGAAGCTTTTAATTTAATCACTTTTCAAGAGGAATGAAGAATTATTTCAATGAACTGTAAGAGTACCAATTAATTTCAGCACGTCTGTGTTATATTTATAGAATAATGTTATACTGTGTTTTATAGTTTATGTTGGAGTGGGGGGATCATGAGTCAGTTTCAAGCTTGCCATTTTGTATTGATTCTGAGCTGAAACCAAAAATTGCCAGATTAAGAAATCATTTTAAAATACTGAAAGATGGCAGTGGTCATCTACTATCACACTTGTTAACACAACTTCTTCATCTACCATCACACTTGTTAACACAGCTTCTTGATATCCAGTCCCTGACTGAGCGGTATAGTGTGAAGGATGTTTGTTTTTATTTGTTTTTGCTGACTCACCCTGTGACTCCTCACCAGATCTCCCGGATGGAGTATGTCCATTCTAAAAACCTCATCTATAGAGATGTCAAACCTGAAAACTTTCTTATTGGGCGACAAGGGAACAAAAAGGAGCACATTATCCACATCATCGACTTTGGGCTTGCTAAGGAATACATTGACCCCGAAACTAAAAAACACATACCATACCGGGAACACAAGAGCTTGACTGGCACTGCCCGATACATGTCCATCAACACACATTTGGGCAAAGGTAAGACTCATTTGCCAAAACCTTTATTGCATTCTTTATTTAAAGTGTGTGTGTGTGTGTGTGTGTGTGTGTGTGTGTGTGTGTGTGTGTGTGTGTGTGTGTGTGTGTGTGTGTGTGTGTGTGTGTGTGCTTTAAAAAAACATTGAATGAATTTTTTGCTTTTTGGGCAGCAAACAAACTTTTAAATGTCTGAAATATTTTAAGTTGATAGTTAACCTTCAAATCAATGCCTTTTTCACTTGGTAGAGGCTACACAAAGAGATCAGGTCATTAGGGAGTTGTATTCAGGTTTCTATGATTGCCTGCACAATTAACGATCTCTTCCTGACCTAGAGCAAAGCCGGCGAGATGACCTTGAGGCTTTGGGTCACATGTTTATGTATTTCCTCCGTGGAAGTCTACCTTGGCAAGGCCTAAAGGTATCTTAGCTCATATGGAATCAGTTTCTACCTTTTGGAATCATTCATCAATGTATACAAAATTTTCTGCAGGTGGAAATGATTAAGGTTTTATTTACTTTTCCTCAGGTTGTGTGTTTATGCTTTTTTTCTTTTTTTTTTTTTTTTTTTTTGAGGGGGGGGGTCCATGTACTTTTTGAAAATATTTGAAATCTAGATCATGTTACACTACAGTGTGTGTATATGATCTGCTTATGTGTGAGTGCAGACCAGAATTTCAGTTTTTTTTTCTACTCTAAACCTTAGTCTTTATTTAGATGGCTTTTCATACTAGCAAATAAGCAAAGAAGGCTGCCACAAAAAAGAAGAGTTTGACATAAAAAAAACCCAATCTGGAAATCTTTTTAAATAACCTTTTATGTTTTTGAGTTGATCGGCTTCTACTCTGATAGCCAGTCAATGTTTGCACGTTTCTGTCTAAAGTCACTTTTTCTTGGTAGGTGTTCAGTATTTTGTTTCTTTGTAATCTACAGATTGTGTACTGTGAACTATAAAGCTCATTAATTATTGAACTATAACTTGATTTACAAGTGGTGATTGGCAGATTTATTATAAACTTAACAGACTCTAACATAGCTGACGGTAAACAAGTTTCATCTGGCCCAGGGTCGACTCAAAATATTAGAAACACAAGATTGAAAACGTTGATTCCTTATACTTGTCTGGCTGATGACAGTCTCTGTAGGTAGCAAAATAAAGGGGGAAAAAATCAAGTTTTTGGAGCAATTCAATTTGAGTAATTCAAATGATAATTTATTGACTGGACCGGACCAGCGGGCCATCACTACAAACGTGAATGTCGCTCACTGACGGACTGACAGAGTGATCATGTTTGATATGCTTGGGCCGCTGGATCAGGTGACCATCAATGTCACTGAAGTTACATGATTGGTCAGCTGAGCGCCGAGAGGCATAGGGGAAGAGCGCACAGTTAAAGCACACCAAATAACAATCACTGACTGACGAATTCACAAAAGGATTGTACGACTTTTGTGGCCGCTAAACCTGCACAAATAACACAAAAAGAAACCATGTGATTCTCAAAGCACCCGTAAAGGGTGAAATTCACCCCTAACTGCCCTGTCAAGCAAATGGCGTCTCGGGGCTATTTGCACGTATTTAAATTAGGTATGCATAAATTTGGCACGAAATTAGGCCCTTTCTGTGCAAATGAGCCTCATTGCAAAACACCAGCGCTAATAGCCACACACAGAGTGAAAATTATTAGCGTCTTCAGAGAGTTGGTGGTGACTGAAGCGCATTTATAGGGAGCGTCATGCCCAGACTTTTCATTGATTATGGCAGCAGTGATTGTAGTAGCCAGGCGAAGGCATCATCATGCCAGGCTTGCTTGTGAGTGGATATTTCAAAAGAGAATTGTCACTTTTTTGATTTTAACTGAGACTGAAACAGGTTGCCACGTCAAACAATTCTTGCTGTATTTGCTGACATTGAATCTGCCTACTGTGTTCTTGGTGCAAAGCCACCATTTATACTTTGTCACATCGATAATTGCAATCCGATGCAAAACAAGGGCAAACCGTATTCAGCTGCAAAACTTTTTGGGCGTGTTTGCACTGTAATGCAGTTCACGCAATATCTTTTGTGAATCAGACCTCGAGACGGTGCAGATATTGGTTGCAACTGATGTACAATTCATGATGCTGTCAGCGGCCAGAATCCATTCTTTGTGAATTCGCCTGTCAGTACAGAGAGAGTCTTAAAAAAACTAGAGACATCTGCAGACAGAAACAGATAAAAGAGGAGGGGGAGGTCCGGGTAGCGTAGCGGTCAATTCCATTGCCTGTAAAGCCCCTTGACGCAAATTTGTAATTTGTGATATTGGGCTATACAAATAACATTGACTTGACTTGATGGGGATCATTGGATCGAATCCTTGTGTTACTTTCAGCTTGGTCGAGCGGGCACACAGACACAATTGGCCATGTCTGCAGGTGGGAAGCCGGATGTGGGTATGTGTCCTGGTTGCTGCACTAGCGCCTCCTCTAGTCGGTCGGGGCGCGTGTTCGGGGGGGAGGGGGAACTGGGGGGAATAACATGATCCTCCCACATGCTACATCCCCTTGGTGAAACTCCTCACTGTCAGGAGAAAATAAGCGGCTGGCGACTCCACATGTATTGGAGGAGGCATGTGGTGGTCTGCAGCCCTCCCCGGATCGGCAGAGGGAGTGGAGTAGCAACCGGGACAGCTCGGAAGAGTGGGGTAATTGGCCAGATACAATTGGGGAGAAAAGGGGGGGGGTTAACAGATAATTAGAATAACATCCTGAGATACGAGTGGAAAGTATTGTTCTTGCAACTGCATTTATAACCTGTTTTTACTCGAACAGAGCTTAACCATGTCATGTGCCATGCTACTTCAGTATACTTTAACAACTAATATTGCTGGGACTACTACAAAAATTTCAGATGAACATTTAATATCCAGGAATTCACATTATAGACACTACCACTGACTATCCCTTTAACAAATAGGCCACAATTTCGAACATTGACTATACACGGTCCAGCCATATACTAGGTCTTGACCTGGTCTTGTTTTACAAAGCCCAAGTAAAACCTGCTGGGATTTGCAATGGAAACTGGAAATTAATACCCTTTTCACACTGGCCAGTGTGTAAGGGGTATAAGTTATTCCTTCATACGTTTTTTTTAGCTGAGAAATAGCACAAGCATGCCAACAGGCAATTACTTTTCTTGATCAAGAAATTATCTGTGATTGTCATTGACAAATTAATTTGAATTGCACATCAGGCTCAGGGTAGGAACTCGATGTGAAGAGATTATGTATGCCAACCCACTCTCCTGTTTGAATGGATAACTCTTTGTAGAGTTAGAGGAGGAAAGTGCCTATCTTTTCATTCTATAAATGTCCTTGCTACCATGACCTAATTCACTTAACCAAGAAGCAACTAAAATGGCTGATGTTCAGTTACTGCTGCTATCTTTAGCTGTAGATAAGCTATAGCTTGTCAAGCTAACTTCTCTGACGTACGACAGCAAATCTAAATGGTCAGTGCATGCACTATATGACCGTTATACAATTGATATGAACGCTGTAGCACACAACCCACACACTCTCCATATTTCATTTTAATGGCATTAATTAAACTCAACGTCCTTTAGATGAAACAGACTGATCTGTATTAGTTGACAAAATGAAGAAAGTGACTTCTTGTTTTGCATCTTCTGCAGGCTGACACATTAAAAGAACGATATCAGAAGATTGGAGATACAAAAAGAAATACTCCCATTGAGGTCCTTTGTGAAAACTTCCCAGGTATAATGGGCTGGGTTATGGCTATCAAATTTTGAAATTGATATTCAATTACTATGTTTACATGCATTCAATCTGATTAAGGTGATAATCAAATTAAGCTGATAGTGCAGTTAAGGTGACTGCACATGTTTGCATAGTGTGAGTTCTTCAATCATTCACGTTTATGAGAATCGTTGGATATGGAAGTTGAATTATGGAATGGAAGTTATATTGCATAAGACCCCGCTTCCGACACTTTAAGACTTTTAGAAAAATTTCAATTTTTTGCTTGTCCAGAATTTAAGAATATAACCTCCGTCATTTTATTGAGCATAAATTTTGCTTCTCTTACACTCCAGAAATGTGACTGTTTACTGTCGTTCAAAAATGAAGACACAATGCACACCTGTATTGTTGAGGTGCTGGCTAACAGGATCGATATCAAAAGATCGAAGTGAAATTTCACTGATGGTTTTGTGTATGTGCAGTCAGTACTGATGAGTAATGTAGTTGATTGAAGCAAGTCCTCACTGTGTACTATATTGACGGAGAAATTGGCGTTCTCCTGCTCAGTCTTTCCCATCGTGCCTACACATACCAGAATGAATGCATTGCATATAAGCCTCTGTATTGTCGTCCATAAAGTCCTCTGCACTAGTGTTGTAGGATGTGTTTTTTTTTAACAGTGTATTTAGAGTAGATTAGGGTGTTAGAAACCCTGCTAGGCTGTAGTTTTACTGCTGCCCCAGACATTCAGAAACGATTGGGAACAACAGCAAGTGTTTTTCATGCGCTATCCCTGTCCCAGATAGACGGTGAATTTTCCCTTTAAGAACAGGAAGCTGCACGCCTATTTTGTCCAGAAGAAAGATTCTAAGTTTGCCAAAATGTTGATTAGTAAATGTTTGCATTGGAGTTATGAGAGCATAGTTTCCTTGGCTTAATATTTGTTTCCAGCCACTCCACATGTTTTTGTTTGTCTATCATTTCTGGGTCAGATACTGATAGCAGGATTCCTGAATTTTTTGGTGCATGCACACAGGCAATTATCCAAAAGGGCTCTGATTAAGGTGTATACTAAGCAGAGTAAATCTAAAGATTGAGGAAAAATCTATCTCTATTAATTGAATTATTGCATTGATTTAGACCCTTGTTTAAGATAATTCAGTTAAGGTGTTCATGTGACAGTTGCGATAATCAAACTATTGTCTTGATCAGATTTAAATTGAATTTCAAACTTGCATGTAAACACACTGACATGATTTTTTTTTTTTTTGCAAATCCAGTAATCTGCCATTTATTGTACAATTTTAGGATAATGAAGCTTTTTTCCCTTTTTGTGAAATGCTGTCAAACTACCCTACCCCCGTTCATTAATTTAAATTTTTTTTTTGCGTCTTCCATTTGTCATGTAACTATATGCAAATTACTCTTAAACCAAGTTATTTGTTCATATTTTCAGAGGAAATGGCCACCTACCTGCGTTATGTGAGACGATTGGACTTCTTTGAAAAGCCTGACTACGAATACCTGAGGACTCTGTTCACGGAGTTGTTTGAGCGGAAAGGATACAGTTTTGATTACACTTATGACTGGGTTGGCAGGCAGATAGTAAGTCTTATTTTGTGGATACATGTTGAGGCAGAAGAAGTAATTGTTTTCAAGATTGCCGCTTTGCTAGTCAATGGATTGCATGCATGTTCGTTCTTTTGTCTTGTTTTTTCCCTCCATAGCCCACTCCTGTTGGATCTGTCCACATAGACTCTGGACCATCTGCCATCACAAGAGAGAGCCATCCTCACAGAGACCGACCGTCACAGCACCAACCAATGAGGAATCAGGTACTTATCTTTAGTTCATGAGGAGAAGACAAGGTTGAATGTGCCTATTATTCAGCAAAATGCAAAGAACGATTACATCCCATATTTGTAAAGTACATATCCGAGGTCCACACCTATGGCACACCTATTGCTTTCTAAAGCATCCTGAAATGATGACCTGGTCTCTTGGTTACGTTTTTGAACTGGTCCAGCTAGTGAGAGAGACTAACCTTAAAGCTCTAAAGACTTGTGATTCTAAAATGAGTAGTATCCCACTTCCCTCCCCAAGTAAAGCATATTTAGCATGCAGTGCTTCAGAGCTTGTCTAAAAAAAGCAAAAAACAACAATGCTTGTGGGATGAAATATCCAGTACTTAAAGAAATTAATTCAAGCCTTTTGTCTTTAATATATCACTGTCAGGACAATGTATTTCATTATTGTTAGATGCAATTGCTCAAAGGTAATGAATAGCAGAAATAATAGTATTGGCAAAAACAGTTAATGTAGACTGCATAGGAAGTAGGAATTA
Organism: Lampris incognitus; assembly: GCF_029633865.1. Taxonomy (NCBI): domain Eukaryota; kingdom Metazoa; phylum Chordata; class Actinopteri; order Lampriformes; family Lampridae; genus Lampris; species Lampris incognitus. The sequence continues at coordinate 22,680,076 of NC_079214.1, read as the reverse complement.
AGTTGGTAAAATAGTCTGTTTTGAAATGGTACACTATATAAGATTTTTAGTTAATGAACCATTGTCAAAGGAACATTGTACCTTTCAAAGGTTGGTAATGGAGGGGGGGGCAGTGGATGCATGGGAAAAGTAGAAGCAAACCATGACTTGAGCCCACTAGTCACTGGCCCAGCTTCCTGGCTTGAGCCTTGCTTTGAATTTGATTCACTCTTTTATTTTGTAATTTTCTTTTTATTTCTCATGCTGCTTTTGCATGATAACCTGGCCTTGCACACCCAACTGCTCATCTCACCTAACCCACTCATTCCATCACCCCTTCCCTCACCCACCTTCCCTTCCACCACCAACCGTCACCCCCCTGAGCAGACAGCAGCCTCTGACCGACGAGGAGCATGGGAGGTGCAGCCCAGTCGCCAGGCAAACTCCTCCTATCTGACCTCCCACCTGGCAGCGGACAGGCATGGGGGCTCAGTGCAGGTACACACTACTCAACTGATCCAACCAATGAGATGGTCTCCAAGTCCTCTGCTCTTTCCTCTCCCCCCCCCCCCCGAACCACCCCTTCTCAATGGAGTCAGATCAGTCCCATAGGACTTTATAAACAATTCACAATCCGCAAATGTGCAACCTCTCCTGTAAATATGAAGAACTCGGTATACCTGTTTTACTGCCTGCAAATCCCCAATGGGCTAAGACCATATTCAAAACAAGAAATTGTCATTTCCAATATTTCATTTTTATTCAAAACCTAAATCTATAGGTCTGTGGGCATTTATTTACTGCTTTGATTTTGAAATTTCTCCTTTTTAATGGCAAGTGATGAAGACTTCTCAAATATGAACACTGCCTCAGCAGCATTTTAATTCAGACTTAAATGTACTATCCACAAATAAGTGAATCAATGCATTTCTTTTAACAAAAACAAAATGTGAAAGCATATTGTTTTTGCATTTCTGGTTCGGAATTGTAAAATCTGGGAACGGGAATGCTTTGAGTTGGCTTTTTTTTTTTTTTGAGAAATTTCTCTGCAAAAAGCACAGAAAAGAGACATACAGTGGCTTCAGAAAGTATTCAGGTATTCAGACCCCTTCAATTTTTATTCCCATCAGGCGAATAGCCTGGGGGGGGGGTGCGCGCGCTTGCGTGTGTGTCCACGGCTAATCTCGCAAACTAATGGACCTATCAGCCTTAAATATTTTGTTTGCCGTTATGACGGTATGATGAAGAACCTCTCATGGTTGTAATGATTAAAAAACTTTGTAAAATATTTTTTCTCGCTATTGCCACTCCCTCTTCATTCACTGTCTAGTTTGATCAACCAACGCTGTTCTCTTTTGCTGTCTGATGTAAAGTCAACTGTGCGCATGTGTGAGGGTTCACCTAAGAGGCTCTGCATCCACAGACTGACAAGCCAAACGGTTTTATTAGCCAGATTTTTTTTTTTAGATTGAGCGCTGCATATTAAAAACTTGTTTTTCCTCCATATTTCCCATTCAATCAACTTGGACGCTGCGCAAAAGTCTTATGATAGCAGGAAAACAACTGCTTTTCTCTTCATGTGTGCATGTATCTGTCCGCTCATCTTGCACGCACTCACTTTCCAGTTAGCATAAACAACAGGTAAACAAGAGGAAAGATGGCGAAAGAAGACACCAAATTTAAAAAAAAAAAAAACACTATCTAAACACACTAAGAACTCTGAGTGGGGAAAAAACCCACTTTATTGACTGAACTTTCTATCTTGGGCTACTAAACAATGTTGGTAACAACATTAAAATATCATCGGTATCATCCATACTTGACTATTGCGTAAGTTAAGACCAAGTGTTATCTTCATATCATATCATTAATTTTATGCTTTGCTCTATGTGCTGAGACACCAACCCCATCATAGTTGCATAGTCTTTTAATTGATGCAACACACCTCCTGCATGGACCCCCCCCCCCACAACTACTCAAGAACTCGAGTTTTTCCAGAAAGGAGTACTCTAGTTGTAAAATTATGTACTCGTGTAACCCCTAGTCCACTGCTAATCTCGCATACTACTGGGCCTGTCAGCCTAATAATTTTTTTTTCACAGTTATGACTGTATTATCAAGAACCTTCAGTAAAGAGGGTGATGCTGGTTGCATGGCTCAGGTCCTGGGCTGTTCCAGTGACGTCTGGACACTGCTTGGCATCCTCAACATATATTTTTTTTTTTTTAGGGAGTTGTTCATTATGTGATGCGAGGGTCTAATGACAGGATGTTGTGTTGCTGTAAAGCCCCCTGGGGAAAATTTGTAATTTGTGATATTGGGCTCTACAAATAAAATTGACTTGACTTGACCTCTCATGGTTGCAGTGATTCAAAACCTTTGAAAAACCTGTTTTACACTGCAATTGAGTGCTAACTCATCAGCTGGTTTTTCGCCCAAGTCCGAGCACCAGAGAAGGGGAGATACGCAGGCAGTGCCCCTTTTGTATTTTCCCTTCGCCCGGGAGGCAAAAAAAGTCATGGTTTGTCACCAAGTCCAAGCACCGAGAAGGGCAGATAGGCCCGGTTGGGGATCTGCACTCTTAAGTGTACTCTTCTAGTTGCACACTTAATTGTGTTGAAGACTTAATTTTAAATGGATAAAGTTGCCATTTTTGCCCATCAATCTACATTCAACTCATAGTAACAAAGTGAAAACATGTTTTTAGAAATTTTTGCAAATTTATTTAAGATTACAAACTAAAATCTCATTTATATAAGTATTCAGACCCCTAATTCTGTCAATTATGTCCTGGCAAAAATTCCCAACCTGGCTCTCTCCATCTGGCCACCTAATCATTCTCCCATGTAATTCATTCAATGATTCCCTCCATCTCCACCTCAAGCTGATGTGTGGTGAGCGTTCTGACACAAAATGGCTGCCGTGCATCACCCAGGCAGGTGCTACACATCGGTGGTGGTTGGGATGAGTTTCTCCCCTTCACTGTGAAGCATATTGGGTGTCAAGATAAAGCACTATATAAATGTAATCCATTGTTATTATTAGTTCTTATTACTTTGTAGAAGCCCCTTTGATGGCAATTATAGTAGCTTCAAGTCTTCTTGGATAGGTCTCTACAAGCTTTGTACACCTTGATTTGGGCATTTTCCCCCATTTTTCCTGGCAGATCCTCTCAAGCTCCATCAGATTGGATGGGAAGCGTCTGTGAACTGCCTTTTTTTTAAGCTTTTTTTTTTTTTGCTGGCATTTTCTGCTTTATTTTAACAGTGACAGTAGAGAGAGACAGGAAATGCAGGGGAGAGAGAGAGAGGGGATGACATACAGCCAAGGGCCCGGGCCGGATTCGAATCCAAACCGCTGCGGTAAGGACTCAGCCTTATGTGGTACGTGCTGTACCAGGTGAGCCACCGGGGCGTCCCCTGAGCTACCATCTTAAGGTCTCTCCACAGATGTTCTATGGAGTTTAAGTCTGGGCTTTGGATGGGTCACTCATGGACAGTCAAAGACTTCTCCCAATGGCACTCGAGCATTGTCTTGGCTGGATGCTTCGGGTCGTTGTTCTCAGAGGTGAACTGTCACCCCAGTCTGAGGTCGTGCGCTCGAGTAGGTTTTCGTCAAGGACCCCTCTGTATTTGGCTGCATTCATTCTTCATTCAATTCTGACCAATCTCCCTGTCACTGCCACTGAGAAGCACCCCCCATAGCATGACGCTGCCACAACCATGCTTCACTGTAGGGATGGTATTAGCTAGGTGATGAGCAGTGCCTGATGTTTGCCAGACAGTGCTTGGAGTTTCCCCCCAAGAATTAAATTTTTGTCTCATCAGACCAGGGAATCTTTTTCCTCATGTTCTGAGTCCTTTAAATGCTTTTTGGCAAACTCAAAATGGGCTGTCATATGCCTTCCATTCAAGGGTGGCTTCCGTCTAGGCATTCTACCATAAAGGTCTGAGTGATGGAGTGCTGCTGAGATGGTCGTCTTTCCAGCAGGTTCTCCCATCTCTGTAGAGGACTTCCAAAGCTCTGTTAGAGTGATTGTTGGGTTCTTGGTCACCTTCCTGGCCCCCTTCTTATCCGGTTCCTCAGTTTGGCTGGGTGGCCAACTTGAGAAAAGGTGCTGGTGATTCCAAACTTCCATTGAAAAATTATTGAGTCCAATTTGTTCGCTCAACAAGCATTACTCATGAAAACCAATAGCTTCTACTCAGAAGGTTGTTTTTAACTTTACTTAAAGGTGTTGTATATGAGATTTAGAAAATTGATATAGCAGCAGACAATTATTTGGTATGTAAAGAGATAGTGGAGAAGTGACGTCCTGAGCAGAGAATGAAGTTGCACTCCCTCTGTGTGTGGTGTAATCCATATTTCTCTGTTCCTTTATTTTGGAAACCGGTCCGGCCGCGCGTGTATGTTAGTTCATGTTAATGCATGTGTGGTAGCTAGTGTTGGCAGGTTAGCTAGCAAGCTAATAATTACATTACATGGATTTAGGTCACTCAGCAGATCGAAGAAAAATCTCCTTTCCAAGCTGAATACGTTACTAAAGTTAATAAAATAACTATAAAAATCAATATTCCAACCACTGAAATAGCCGAGAATGTGAAATAACTGAATAGCTAAGAATGCAAAGTGAGGGGGGAGATTTGTTTTGTTTTGCTGTGAGATACTGATGCTGAGTGTTGTGTATATAGCGCCTTAAGATGTTGTAGTTTGTGCAGCACAAGCTATTATTTGTGTGCATAGCTTGTATGAGTGCATAAAAGGAAAGAATTATAAGTTATGTAAACATTAAGTTAATTTTGAGTATACCAAACAGTTTTTGAAGTAGGAATGCATGCGAACCATGCGACACTTTCTCGCTAATTACTGAAGCAGCGAGTGTCTGCTACTGTGAATATCTCAAGTTTTTAAAGGTAAACTATCTTTAAATGCAACAAAAGTTCGATAATTCGTTGAGTTGTCAAGTTTAGTGAATGTTACCACGCCGAATACATTTGTGATATTGCAATTTGTATTGCTAGTAATGTTACAACTTCCAAGCTTGGTAGCTAACTAGCAACTGGCTGAAACTAATTAGCTGGACAACCATCTAACATTAGCTAGTTATCCTAGCTGGGAAATTAACTGTGATTGCATAGAAAACGTTCTTTTGTTTGTAACAGAGTACATTAACTCACATAACGTATTGGACTGATAAATGTGATCATCCCCATTTAGAGTGAAGTTGAAAATATGAAAGGCAATAAGTTAAAAAAGAAAGAAAACCACTTTACTTTTGTCATTGTACAGGTTGCAATGAAATTTGTTCTCTGCATTTAACCCATTCTATTGTATAGGAGCAGTGGGCAGCTGCAGTGTCTGGGGACCAACTCCAGTTCTTCTTTCCATTGCCTTGGTCAGGGGTACAGGCAGGAGTATTAACCCTAACATGCATGTCTTTTGATGGTGGGAAGAAACCGGAGCACCCGGGGGAAACCCACACAGACATGGGGAGAACATGCAAACTCCACACAGAAAGGACCTGGGATAGCCAGGGGTTCGAACCCAGGACCCTCTGCTGTGAGGCAACAATGCTAGCCACTGGGCCACCGTGCTGCCTTTCGCTAGCTAACATTAGCTAGCTTGTATTTTCCTTGCTAGGCGGTAAAAGCTAATGTTAAGTTAACTTATCGTGCATTCACGAGGTGTCACAATAATCGGAAAAATATGTTCCCGATTGGGAACAACAACCTGGAAAGTCAGTGAAAATTTTGGTACATGACTTGCCAACTACTTGTGACATCATATATGCAGAAACATGGCGGACGAAAGTAAATGTTTGGTTGATGGTAAGAAACATTTTTATTAATTAATGTATTGTATATCAATTTTTTGCTTACATGTAATTTGTAAGGTAAGCCATATGGTATTAGGTTGTAACCGTTAGTTACTGTCCATGTAGTGACCTAGATTAGTTAGAAAAGTTATTTATTACCCTTATAACAAGTCAGGTAAAGCAATATTTTAGTGGTTTTAGGAATTATACTGGTGCAGCAACAAGTCCGCGCAATAAAATACAACACATCTTCTTTGTAATGTACTAGAAACCTTCTGAACAAACCAAGTGTTAAATCTGACAATCTTGGAAAAACTGACAGAGAAAATTTACCAGGACTGTGTATATCCCCTTTTGCATCTGTTTAAGTCGGAGAGTACTGCTGGCGTTGTGTTAGGCTGCCGTTTCTCCCTCTCGTAGCCCCCTTCCCATCCACCCCTGTATGTCTGTGTTATGTTTATCTGTTGTCTTGTTTCACTGCCGTTTATTGTAAAGCGACTTTGCGTGTTAGAAAAGCGCTATATAAGTTTGATTTATTATTATTATATCCAACCAGTGAGCAGATCTGCAATGTTGCAGAGGCATTAATCCAAAAGCATTCTTTCCTGAAGGAATCAGGATTGTTCTCCAGATTCCATGGCTGGCAAAGAAGACTGAAGTACAAGAGTGGAAACTACAGGTCAAAACTGAGATGCCTAGGTTGTCCAGAACTTCCTGTTAACTCAGCCAAAAATAAGAGACCTGCTGTTGTCTTGTTTCACTGCCGTTTATTGTAAAGCGACTTTGCGTGTAAGAAAAGCGCTATAAGTTTGATTTATTATTATTATTATTATTATTATTATTATATCCAACCAGTGAGCAGATCTGCTATGTTGCAGAGGCATTATTCCAAAAGCATTCTTGCCTGAAGGAATCAGGATTGTTCTCCAGAATCCATGGCTGGCAAAGAAGACTGAAGTACAAGAGTGGAAACTACAGGTCAAAACTGAGATGCCTAGGTTGTCCAGAACTTACTGTCATCTCAGCCAAAAATAAGAGACCTGCTGCAATTAAAAAGCCATGAAAAGCTTAGCTAAACTACCTCCCCCTTCTCCCAACTGGAGAATCTAAACAGACTTTTGAAAAATAGCATGTGGAACTCCTTAGCAAGTTCAAAAAGGACAACTGGAAGATCATCAATGAGAAGATGGCAAGAACCTTTTCCTACCAGAGGCAGGAGATAGTGGAGCACTGCCCAGCCATAGAGGACCTTACGCAAAGATGGCCTGCCTTGTTTGAATTTACTCAGGTATTTCCTCTGGATGTGTAGGTCCCAAGCACTGAGCAGACTGGATCAGTGGTTAGCCGGTCAAAGTTGCTCCTGTGTGGAAGTATTTTCAGGATATACAGGATATATACACTCACCGGCCACTTTATTAGGCACACCTGTCCAACTGCTCGTTAACGCAAATTTCTAATCAGCCAATCACATGAGCAACTCAATGCATTTAGGCATGTAGACATGGTCAAGATGATCTGCTGCAGTTCAAACCGAGCATCAGAATGGGGAAGAAAGGTGATTTAAGTGACTTTGAACGTGGCATGGTTGTTGGTGCCAGACGGGCTGGTCTGAGTATTTCAGAAACTGCTGATCTACTGGGATTTTCACGCACAACCATCTCTAGGGTTTATAGAGAATGGTCCGAAAAAGAGAAAATATCCAGTGAGCGGCAGTTCTGTGGGCGAAAATGCCTTGTTGATGTCAGGAGAATGGCCAGACTGGTTCGAGCTGATAGAAAGGCAACAGTAACTCAAATAACCACTCATTACAACCGAGGTATGCAGAAGAGCATCTCTGAACGCACAGCACGTCGAACCTTGAGGCAGATGGGCTATAGCAGCAGAAGACCACACCGGGTGCCACTCCTGTCAGCTAAGAACAGGAAACTGAGGCTACAATTCGCACAGGCTCACCAAAATTGGACAATAGAAGATTGGAAAAACGTTGCCTGGTCTGATGAGTCTCGATTTCTGCTGCGACATTCGGATGGTAGGGTCAGAATTTGGCGTCAACAACATGAAAGCATGGATCCATCCTGCCTTGTATCAACGGTTCAGGCTGGTGGTGGTGGTGTAATGGTGTGGGGGATATTTTCTTGGCACACTTTGGGCCCCTAGTACCAATTGAGCATCGTGTCAACGCCACAGCCTACCTGAGTATTGTTGCTGACCATGTCCATCCCTTTATGACCACAGTGTTCCCATCTTCTGGTGGCTACTTCCAGCAGGATAACGTGCCATGTCATAAAGCTCGAATCATCTCAGACTGGTTTCTTGAACATAACAATGAGTTCACTGTACTCAAATGGCCTCCACAGTCACCAGATCTCAATCCAATAGAGCACCTTCGGGATGTGGTGGACCGGGAGATTCGCATTATGGATGTGCAGCCGACAAATCTGCAGCAACTGCGTGATGCTATCATGTCAATATGGACCAAAATCTCTGAGGAATGTTTCCAGTACCTTGTTGAATCTACGCCACGAAGGATTAAGGCAGTTCTGAAGGCAAAAGGGGGTCCAACCCGGTACTAGCAAGGTGTACCTAATAAAGTGGCCAGTGAGCGTATGTGATAGTTAATTTTTGGATTTTGTTTATCCTGACAGTTCATTTTTGGATTTTGTTTATCCTCACCCTTCAGGACAAACAAGGGTTTGTCCTGAAGACCTGAACTAGAAAGGACAGTGCTGTGCTCAAATAAAAAGAACAATATTAATTTCATACAAATTGTCAGTGTGTCTGTGTATGCAAGTTTCCAGATCGTTGGTTCTAAGTACATAAAATGAAAAGTATTAGCAAATTAAAATTAAAAGTTGGCACAACTCAATTAATTCATTGTCAATGAATGAAATACATTTAGTAGTTTCAACTCTTAAGTTGGCATAATGGATTTTCTTAAGTAAGACTGTTGAGTGAACCTCATTAATTTGTGCATTGTCAACAAAGGTTCTCTGGTTCTGTGTACTTAAAATCTTCTGAAGTTGGATTTACTCAAAAAGTTGCATGCAAAATGTTGCCTTAATCTTTTAAGTAACTCCAACACATTTTTTTCAGTGTGTGCTACTGTGAACACTCAAAGCTCTAGAAATGGTTTTGTACCCTTGCCCTGACCTATGCCTCGCCACAATTTTATCACGGTCTATAGAGAGTTACTTGGACCTCATTGGTTGGTTTTTGGCCTGACGTGCATTGTGAGTTGTGGGACCTTACATATACTGGTGTGTGCCTTTATAAAATATGTCCAGTAAATTCAGTTTGCCACAGGTGTAGTCCAGTCTAGTTGTACACACATCTCAAAGATAATTAAAGCAAACAGGATGCGCCTGGCCACAATCCGGAGTGCCACAGCAATGAGAGGATTTGTTTTCTCTTTTGTCATTATGGGTTATTGAGTGTAGGTTGATGGACAAAATGGCACTTTTATCCATTTATAATTAAATCGACAAAAAACAACGTGTACAAAAAGTGAAGGGGTCTGAATACTTTCTGAAGCCACTGTGTGTTGTCATCAATGGGCTTCAGCCAATCACATCATATTGATTTACATCACCACTGTCTACCAAACTTGGTCCCGAACAAACGTGTCTGTGAATGTTCTCATTCATCCAGGTCATGGTTAGCCAAAGGAATTGAATCAAGTGCAACTGGACTTGGCATATATCCGTGAAACCACCTCTTTCACGGATATATACCATTTAAAGTGAAACATATTTATAAAAAAAAAAGTTTTTATTTACTGGACATGTTGCACATTTATGGAAAGGCTATTTATTCATAAGACAGATCTGAGTCTATACTTCTCCCTCCCACCTCTTTTACCTCTGCAGGAACGTTTTTTTTGTTTGTTTTTTTTTTATCTTTATTTTGCCAAGGGTGTACCACCATGCATGTCAAATGGTGCTCACTCACCTCCAGACAATGAAAATCTGATACATTTTGTACACAGTGGCACTGTTTTTTTGCTTTTGTTTTTTTCCCCCTCATCATGTCACAGGTCCAAGGCCCATCTTGGACATTTCCATGTCTATTTTGAATAGTGCAAGAACTGGTAACTTATCTGACAGAATTATTTATTTCTTTTAAAGCATGTTAATGCATTTGAAGACATAGGATATCAAAAGACCTCTTGCATGGCAGATTGCTTAATGCTTGCTCTGAGGTTACAAACAATTGTTATGCTACAGTTGAATCTAGTACTGAATGATAATTGTAAGCATTCAACCACATGTGAATTCAAATACTGTAGATTAAATTTTTCTAACAGGTAAGTGTGACCTAAATCACGGGATACTCTTTACCCTGTGAGATATGTGTGTGTGTGTGTGTGTGTGTGTGTGTGTGTGTATATATATATATATATATATATATATGCACATGTATACATATATATACACACACACACATATATACACACACACACACACATATATGTATATATATATATATATATATACTTCTTTTTTTTTACTGTGTTGGTTGTTTGCCTGTTCAGACTGGCACTGCCTTTGATAGGGCGCATACATTTTTAAAAGGGTCCTTGTTATTCTAAAATTTTTGGACTTCTTAAATGTCTCATAAAATATTTTTGTTATGTTTTTTGTATGCACTTAATTTAGACCTGTATAATACTTGTTGCCTCTTTCTGCACTTAATTTACATTTAAATCAGTGTGGGAGAAGACAAGTGATCTTCTAATAATTGAAAGTAGTCAAGAGCATATTGAAATCCGCCTTCTTATGAAACTGTCCGGCCATTGTTTGCTTTTTCAAGTTAATCTCCCCAGTGGCGCCGTAAGTGGGTATAATGTTATGACGATTCTAAGGGCGCCAGACTAGAGGGGGCGCCACAACGGTGCTTGAAAAATGTTGAAAAAAAAAGTTTTGAAAAATCAGTCATTCTTTAGAAGTGTTATTAAAATGACATAATGATTTAAAACGTACATTGTAATGGTTTGTTTGTAAAAAAAAAAAAAATCCAGTTGACAGCATCTGTTTTGAACACTGACCCTTCCTCCCCCTAAATGGTTTAGTCCACATCTCAGTTTTCCGCTAACAGTTGAGTTCGATCCGCCTGCTGTGTGCAAGCTATCATTGTGCTGCACATCATGTTTTCTAGAAGAAAAAAAAATTCTAGGCAAGCTGGTAGCATGGGATGAAGGTAGAGGAAGGGGTTTAATGTTTAGAGAAGTCAGGAAAATAATAAAATAATTATTTGCTTAATTAAATAAATAAATGGGCGCTCATATTCTTTATAGGGGTGCAAAATCCCTGGTGGCACCCCTGAATCTCCCTGCCCTCACAAAATCCTACCTGACCATTCTGTTTCATTCAGATAAAAGTCTAAACGTGCAAGTTAACGAAGACATAAATGCCATTTCATAGAACCTTGAAGTTGTGGTTAACACTATAATAACTACATAAATGAAGCATTAGTTAAGTATTAGTAACTACTGAATTCATTATTTGTAAAGCAAGACATGCACCAATGGTTGGTTAGTGTGTTAATAGATGTTTTATAAATACTTGTTAATTCTGCAATTCATGATTAATTCAGGTAGTTACTGGTTGTTAAGTATTTTGTATGACCTCATCTAAAGTGAGGACTATCTATGCCTTACACAGCATTTACAAATGAGATTGAAAGGCCAGCAGTACCTTGACACTCACAAAAGAGTAAAGGATCATAAGATCCTTTAGAAAGTGTAAGTACATGATTAACAAACTATTTAGAAATAGATTTTTGCATGAATTAATCGTGAATTGCAGTATTAATAAGTATTTATAAAACATCTATTAACACACTCACTAACCATTGGTCATGTCTTGCTTTACAAATGCTTTACAAATGATGAATTCAGTCGTTACTAATACTTAACTTCATTTGTGTAGTTATAAAGTGTTACCGAAGTTGTGTCTATAGATGTTTTACCTGATTTATAGCAAACCAACATAACTGCAGGCAGAAAAGAAGCAAAAATAAACTGTAGGCCTCTTACAATTCCATTAATAAAGAAAACATTCTGCTAAGTTTCAAGTAACTCACATAAAAATGGAGAAAGTATATTTGAGTATCCACGTGTACATAGCAGCACAGCATAGTTAGTTGAGCGCGCCTTAAGGGTAATAATATAACTTAATTTTTCGCTGTAATGCACATCACACAACTAAATTCTAACAGATATTTACATACGGTTCAGTAATGTTCTTAGTCTACCCTTTCCCCAAATCTATTTAATAAAACATTATTTCTGTATCTATTTCAGTGAAAATTGTAGAAATAAAAACCTAAACTGGGAACTCTTTGGAGATCAAGGGATATTTTCACAACTGCAAAGAAGTAAATTAATTTCTCTGTTTTGCTTAATGGCTTCAAGAAACCAGTCTAGGTGGGTGCCTTAAATATCTACATTGTATATCAAGAGCCTGTGTAGATCAGCTGCACAGTGTAATGTCTACCAGTACTTTAACAAAGATACAAAAAAGTCTGATCTTACAGAAACAAAAGGCCCACACAACAGTGCACTGATTAGAATGTGAGTAGGCAGCTATCAAGCTCCCACATGTGGAAACACTCTATGAATTCAGCATCCGCAAGTGGGAATAACACATTCTGGGATGTTAGTGATAAGGACAGTAACAGAGCATTGCCTGTGATGTGCCAGTAAACTCAGCCTTTAGTCGAGCATTTAAGATGAGAGAGAACACTGCTTGAGGTACTAGAAATGTCAACAGGAGTCTAGAAGTTGGCAGTCATGGTGGCCAAGAAGCTGAACACACACTGGCATACAGAAGCAGAGCGGCAAGTTGAATGACTTGTCTAGTGCCATCTGTAACATAACCAGGAAGGGTCCGCTGATGCCAGTCAAATATGAAATGCTTTAACACTGTGCTGCTGAACCTGAAAACACATTTTTTCCTTAGAAAACACTATAGGAGCGTTAACGCCTGGGAAGTGTTCTGATAAGTTGTGGCTCATCAAGTAAACATGTGTCACTTCAACGCTAGATGCTGCTGGTGTAGGAAGATTTCGTTGAAATGAATTAGTCCATGGGCCAGAGCCCAAAATTTCCTATTTCGGTACACTCAAGGTGGCAAAACTTACTTATAATTTTTGAAAGGATCCATGTCTGTAGATGATATTTTGGTATGATAACCATTCCTGAGTGGCAGCTGTATCACAGTTATCAGCTCATGAAGTTAACCACCCCCTAAAGTAAATTGCATTTTAGACGCTGGTGCATATCCTGGTTTAGCCTCATGGTCAGGACATTTTTCAATGTTCTATAATATTGTCTTTGGTATCATTTTAAAGGGGACCTTCTTAGCTTTCATTCAAGCCCTGTTGTGGATATTTCTCACAAATATAGAGGTCACTTGAGCTCTTCAACCCGTCAATAACACACATCTTTCTGCAATGTTCGCCTAAACTATATACTTTCTTTTAGCCCTGTGGCATCTAGGAATATCAGGGACACAAAACACAAAAACTGGAATACTCACAGGACTGTAAAGATTCAGGAAATGTATAATATACCCATACTATTTCATTGTGTGAGGTGATTGTGAACCTTAAATTAGAAGGGCATTATTACTAAGAAACTAACTAGACCAAAGCCAGTTAGTCCATGGGTCAGACCAGATATCGATATCACCCAAGGTGACACAACTTCACTGGTGCCATTTTATTTGGTACACTAACAGAAGTAAAATAATACATGATAACCTTTCCAAATGAGCAGCTATTTCATTTTTCTTTCAGGAAACCTGTTTCTGTGCCTCTCACGATTGTGTATTTGCCCAGATTTTTACAAATATAGCATTTCAACACCCCTGGTACTGATTAGCCTAGCTTAAACTCTGGGACAGTTCTTAGTTGGCCAACAACCAAGGATAACCAGTACTGTGTACTTCCATTCATTGTGCTAAGCTAGGCTAACGTGCTGCCAGATAGCTTTCTACTAAACACATATAGAGGAAACTGGTATCTATCTTCCTGTCTCACTCTGGAGAAGATTTTAAGCTAATTTCCCATAATGTTAGCATGTTCTTTTAATGTATATGTTAATATGATTAGTTAAAGTGGCTACGAGGAACTTTCATCTTGTGTTGATTTTAGCGGCCTCATGTGGACAAAATACAGCTGTTGCATAGCAACTAGGTAATGTATCTATTTGTGGCTATGTAAGATAAATAATGGTAATATGACGCTGGTGAAGCAAAGTAAACTTTGTTTTAGTAGTGTTCATACACCTAAGTTACATGTATTTGTTTGTATGTGGCAGGTGAAAACTGACTGAATATGGCCACTGGTGAACAAGCAAGTTTTTACCCAATACCAAAGCGCCCACGGGTGGAGTGCATTATCCACTGTTCTGATGATACAGATAAGCTGGTTTCACTACAAAGTGTCGACTCATGGAGAACTCTGCTCAGGGCAGCTCAGATACGAAATCATGCACCAGTTTTGAAACTGGCAAAAGACATTCCTGAGGGACAGATTCCAGCAATCTACTACCACAGAAAGTGTCGCAGTATCTTCACTATGAAGCAAATTCTTGATGGCCTCCTTGCAAAAGAAAAGAAAAGTTGTGTCTCTGCTGAAGAGAAACAATCTAAGAGAGTAGCTCGACATGCTCCAAGTACATCTAGGACTTATGATGCAGAGTGCATATTTTGTCAGAAAAACAGCAAATATTCCAAGAGACAGAATACGAGAGAAGTACTGGTGCAGTGTCGAGAACTGCGAGCTGATGCAAAGATCAGGAGTGCAGCCACAAAGAAAAGGGACAGCAGAATCCTTGCCATTGTGAGTAGAGACCTTGTAGCAGCTGAAGGGCACTACCACAGGTCATGCTATAGACTTTACACCAAAGAAGAGGTTTCCAAAGGAGAGGTTGCCAGCAATGAAGATGATGATGCTGCAGCCCAGTATGAAGCTGCTGTGAATAAGGCATACAATGAGCTGTTCCTCTTCATCAGGATGGAGTTTTTTGGCAATCCTCAAGTGATGACAATGACTGATCTCTCTTCTAGACTGGTAGCTTCAATGAACTCCCAAGGCATTGCCCAAGTCAAGGAATCAACCAAGAAGCACATAAGGCGAAACCTGGAGAGTGAGTTTGCTGGAGCCTTGCAGATATTCCCTGATGAGAAAGGAAAATTCTTCCTCTATCCCGATAACTTGTCCATGAGGGAACTTGCCAAAGAAAATCAGTCTCTCAAAAGGGAGCTGCAGACCCTGAAAAGTGTCAGTGCACAAGATGTTATAGCCAAAGCAGCCATCAAATTGAGAGCAGACATTAAAAGTCAAGATGTTCCTCAAACCTGGCCGCTTGAAGTCAAACCAGAAGCAGAATGTCCTACCATTCCAGAGTCGCTCATTATCTTCCTGTACTCTCTACTCATAGGCTCAAATGATCCTGATCATGCATCCCAGAGAGTGCAGTGCCTTCTGCAGTTATTTGGCCATGACATAGTATATGCAGTGACATGTGGAAATACCAAGCCTTCCAAGCACATTGTTCTGCCATTCAGTGTCAAATCGTTGACAGGAAATGTAGAGTTGATAAACATCCTCAACCGACTTGGTCACAGTGTGTCTTATTCACAGATGGAAGAGATCAACACTGCCCTGTGTCTCCAGAAACTCTCATCATCAGGGAGTGGCATTGCCCTTCCAGCTAACATCCATCCTGGCATATTCACAACTTTAGCCTGGGACAATATCGACCGTCTTGAAGAAACTGTCAGTGGTGAGGGAACATCTCACAGAGTCCATGGGATTGCTGTGCAAGCAAAGCCAGTCAACCCACTTCCTGTCCAACCCATGCCCACTGTTCCCAAAACAAAGAAGAGAAGCATTGATGGACCCCCACCAATGTTACCAACTTACAATGCTGGACAACGGGTAGGGCCACCACAAAGCAAAAAGTCAGATGCCGATACTGCAGCCAATACTAAACTTGCCAGAGAGAAAAACCTTCTTTGGGTCCTAGCACGCATGTCACAACAAGAAGAACAGTCAGTCAGCAGCTGGACAGGCTTCAACATCCTGACTCGAGGAGAGATGACGGTCATCCCCGACAATATAGGCTATCTGCCTACCATCAATGCTCCAGCGACACAAATGTCTACTGTCAACGAGGTGCTTAACCAGTCACTGAGCATCATGCAGTGCTTAGGCCTGAGGAAGATTGTCTGTGTCTTTGACCAAGCCCTGTATGCGAAGGCTGTCGAGATCACATGGAAACACCATGACAAGTTCCATGATATCATCGTTAGGCTTGGGGTATTCCACACCATCTGCACACTGCTGGCAATAATAGGAAAGCGTTTCCAAGATGCTGGACTCAAAGACCTCTGCATTGAGTCTGGCATGATTGCAGAAGGCTCAATTGCTGGTGTTATGGATGGCCGCAAGTACAACAGGGCAGTGCGACTACACAAGCTCCTGTATGAGGCTCTCATGCGACTGACCTTGAATGGTTTCTTGTCCTTGGAAGAAACTCACAGGAATGACATGGTTCACCTGAATGAGACACTGAAGACCATTGACAGCCTTGGGAAAGAAGTCTCACAACATGCTTTGAAGGAGGTCCTCGAGAACAGCTCTTGTACACGCATCATGGATCTATTTGAAGTCTACCGTGAGTTCCTTAGAGGTGGAAACGGCAGCCTCTCGAACTTCTGGATGTCCTATTTGGACATGGTTGAAATCTTGTTGGGGCTCATCCGAGCATCCAGAGAGGGAGACTGGATGCTACACTTGGCTAGCATTCGAGCAATGATCCCATGGTGCTTTGCTTATGACAGGATGAATTATGCACGCTACCTCCCCTACTACTACGCCCAGATGTCTGAGCTGCCCATCACACACCCAGATGTGTACACAGAATTCATGGAAGGAGGCTTCTCAGTCCAACTGGGCTCCACCAATCCCTTTGGCCGAATCCCTGTTGACCAAGCTATAGAAGAAACGGTGAACAAAGACACCCAAACAGCTGGAGGGACAAAGGGATTCAGCTTGAAGCCAGGAGCTGTGACCAAATATTATCTCACAGCTGAGTATAGAAGCATGTACCTCAGACAGCTGAGAGACCTGACAGGTCAAGGCAGGTGCAAATGGTCTCATCCAGATCTACAGAGTCCAAGGATCAAGAGAGATGAAGCAGATGTCCAGTCTCTCATGGACCTTATGGAGAATAACTGGCTCAATCCTATGTCCCCTGATGAGATTGATTTGGTTAGCCTCTCCACTGGCAACATGGCTCCACCTGATGTGACCATAGATCTCTTGAGAGCTCTTGAGAAAGGAGAAGAGGCCTACCAAGCATTCCAGCAAACAAGGTTAGATGCAGACCCACCACCTGTGAAATTCCACGACAAGATGACCAAGCAAAGTCTGAAAACATTCTCCAATGTCAGCACAAAACAAGCTCATGGAAAGAAAGCACAGGATGTGGTTCTGAAGGCAGATAGAAACCTTTTCAGTCACATGATACTGGTGGCTGAAAGCAGGAAGGTGAATCTGAAGGATGTCCTTGCCCTACCCATTGGGCCCACTACCATGGGCACTGGCAAATGCTGATGGGTCCTTTACGAAAAACAAACAAGGCTGCACTTGCCAGAGAGCTTGAAAAGAATGTATCTCCTGCAGAAGACATCCCAATCCCATCTACTTCCATCATTGATGGGATGAGCCTGGTCCAAAAAATGAATGGCAACAACAAAACCTTTGCACAGGTGGCAGAGTCAGCCTTGACCCAGGTCCTCCATGAGGGAGCACAGAGTGGGAGGATTGATGTTGTTTTTGATGTCTATCACCAGACTTCGATCAAAGATGCTGAACGACTGAACCGGGGTGGAGACGTCACTCTCCAGTACAAGAATCTTGCAGGGGGACACCACGTCCAGCAGTGGAGAAAATTTCTGTGCAGTTCCTCCAACAAGACCAGTCTCATCAAGTTTCTGGTGGAAGAGTGGAAACTCCCACGATACAGAGCTATGCTGCATGGCAAGGTGTTGTACATGACCTGTGAGGAAACCTGCTACAAGTTGACAGAAGATGGGTGTGAGGAAGCAGCAGAACTGCACTCCACACATGAAGAAGCTGACACCCGTCTGCTCCTGCATGCATTGCATGCAGCAAATGCGGGCTCAAAGTCAGTTATCATCACAGCTGAGGACACTGATGTCATGGTGCTTTGTCTTGGCTTCCAGAAGGACATCACCTGTCCCATCTACCAGAAGTGTGGGACTCAGAACCGCACACGGTTTGTTGACATCACCAAACTGGCAAGTTCACTTGGAGACAGCATCTGTGACAGCCTAATTGGCTTACATGCCTTCACAGGCTGCGACGCTGTCAGTGCATTCGCTGGTCGAGGGAAGCTGAATGCCCTGAAGATAGTGAGAAAGCACACTTCCTGCCAAGAGACTTTTAGTCAACTGGGACAGACATGGAATGTGAGTGATGAGCTGTTCCAGAAAATTGAGCAGTTCACCTGTCGGATGTATGTTGCTAATAGCAGCACTGCTGAGGTGAACAAACTGCGTTACCAGCTCTTCTGCACCAAAAGGGGAGAGGTTGAGTCCAGCCAGCTGCCACCATGTAGAGACTGTCTCTTTATGCATGTTCAACGAGCCAACTATCAGGCAGCAATATGGAAGTGCTGTCTGCAGGCTAACCCTGTGGTGCCAAGCCCTACTGAGTATGGATGGACAGACGATGAAGGCAAGCTGGCCGTTTACTGGATGCGCTCCCCACCTGCACCAGATGTGGTCTTGGAAATGCTAACATGCAAGTGTGTGCATTCATGCAAAATGCCAAGCTGCATGTGCTTGTCAAATGAACTTCCATGCACAGACATGTGCAGGTTACAGACCTGCAGTAACCAAAAACAGCAGGATGGTCCAGAACTGGACTTTGAACTTGGGGAGTCAGATGATGAGAGAAACGAGCAGTTTGATGAATGACAGTGTGATGATTCTGATGGTATTACTGTGGTAGTAGTCTAGACAGCAGTAGGATGTTGATTCTGGACTTGGTTACCCAGAGCTTGATAACAATAATGTAACCATATTCACATATACCCATTACCCTACCCATTACCATTACATATACCCACTAATGATATGGGATTACATGTATCATTGACTAAGTATATATGTAAATGTCAATGTTGTTTAAAATATTAAAATAGTTCATTACCTCACTATGGTATTCCTTTTTATCATGTATTTTGATTGTGTATTTAAACAAATGTATAGAGACCAGTTTGTGACCTAACTGGCTTTGGTCTAGTTCTCATTTAAGGCTCACAATCACCTCACACAATGAAATAGTATGGGTATATTATACATTTTCTGAATCTTTACAGTCCTGTGAGTATTCCAGTTTTTGTGTTTTGTGTCCCTGATATTCCTAGATGCCACAGGGCTAAAAGAAAGTATATAGTTTAGGCGAACATTGCAGAAAGATGTGTGTTATTGACGGGTTGAAGAGCTCAAGTGACCTCTATATTTGTGAGAAATATCCACAACAGGGCTTGAATGAAAGCTAAGAAGGTCCCCTTTAAAATGATACCAAAGACAATATTATAGAACATTGAAAAATGTCCTGACCATGAGGCTAAACCAGGATATGCACCAGCGTCTAAAATGCAATTTAGTTTAGCGGGTGGTTAACTTCATGAGCTGATAACTGTGATACAGCTGCCACTCAGGAATGGTTATCATACCAAAATATCATCTACAGACATGGATCCTTTCAAAAATTATAAGTAAGTTTTGCCACCTTGAGTGTACTGAAATATCGTCTGGCCCATGGACTAAATATGAGCATCCTTGACACTCGTCACCCGGCACTGTTGTGTGTTGGCCTTAAGACAGAACAATAGGAAAGCCACAGTTTCCTTTTAACCATGCTAGCAAGTTCAACAATTTTGCAACAGCTAATTCTTCAATGGGATCCAGTATTTGAAATTACAGAGCAAAAATACATCGAGATTTTTTCAGAAACTGCTTTTTATCAGAGTTATTTTTATCCTCGGGTTTGCGTACTTGCTAGAGCCGCAGTGCTGGGTGCTCTGCATTTCATTAAGTAGAGTTGACCAATGTTTAAATAAGATTTTCCCTCCAGAAATCTAAATCTTTCAGTAGTTCCGTCTCAAGGAATGCCTCTGTGTGCCATAGGTGGTCAGCTCGACCAACGGGGAGCTGAATGCAGATGATCCACTAGCAGCCCATTCCAACGCACCAATTGCAGCTCAGGCAGAGGTGGAAGTGGTGGATGAAGCTAAGTATGTATCATTGTTTTCAATCTGTCTGTGTGCCTCTTTCATACCATTACCATCTTGGCTGTGGAATTGTGGCAGTCCCTACCCCAGCTCTCATCCTACTCTTTGCCCTCTTATCTTTTCCTTCTTGTGGACTATTTTTAATGCTGACTGCTGCCCTTCCCTTTTCCAATCTCCAAATCATATTTGTACCTCAAGAAAGCAAAAATTTAGTTCTGTACTTAGTTTTGAAATACCACACATACCCTCACAATTCCATGACAAAATGCCCTATGCTGGGACTCAGCCAAGTAACAGATAATTATAGCAGGTCATTTTCACACTTAGTCATTGACATACACTAAATATTAAATCAGGCATTAGTACTTACTTCTTACAGACTAGTCACAATTCTTCAAGTTACTAGTCACTAATTAATTTTTTCTAGTCACTAGAAATAATTGCTGGTTGTTTTGTAACAGGCACCACTCAGTAATTTGGCTTTTATTCGTCACTTTTTTCCATTTCCACAACTTACTATTTAATAATGACTAGTACTTATTTTAATGTTGCTAGACACCTGCTTATTGGCACTAGTCACTTTTCTTTTTTGCCAGTAAAAATTTAGCTTTTTAATTGAATCCAGTGGGATGAAGCATTTTAGATATCAACTTTGATAGATTAGTGATAAAACCTAACCGAGACAGTCTTTTCCCACCATTGGCCATCAAAGCACACAGTCAGATCTGATCCCATCTTACTCCCCTTATTGTATCTTCCAGAGTCATTCACTTTCATCTGTGCCCGCTTCTACCTACTCCTGCCTAGATGACAGGCCTATCTCGTTTCCTTTCACACAATTGTGTGATATGATTACTGGTGTATTTACTGCTATGCTCTTTGACATCTTGTCATACAAGTTGAAGTTTTATACAAGTACATGTAACAATGATTGCAAATCGTGCCACTGATACCATTGGGAAGACAAGGTTTTTGTAGTGAAATAAGTGTTTTTTGTTTTTCATGGTGTTTATGTAGATTCATGGGGTGTTTATGTCGGTTCGCTGACTGAAGTTTTGTTCTGACTGTCAACCAATAGAAACACAACTTGCATGAGTTTTGTGAATGCTTCGTTTTAAGCCATAAGGCTGAGGCCAGATGTATGTGCAGCTGGTTTCCATCTATCAAAAGCCTATACTATACTTCCATAGTATATTACTCAATAACCCGAGGATCTGTTTTTATAACTATTCTACCTGATAGATTTCAGTTGACGTTTTTGCTGAATAAGTTTACTTTGACCTCTATGAAATGTAAATGGGTCCTTGTAAAGCTGCACAATCAAGTCAACATTCAGCTGTTGTGAGATCATGGAAGTCTACCTAAACAGCAAAGAGTGGCTGTTCCAGAATCCCCGCTCCTAAAAGCCTGTTGGATATTTTCCTTCTGTGTCCACCTGTGTGTTTTGTTGGTGTGTATGTGTGCATGTATATGTGGCATGAAGCCTGTCCCATCATCTTGGTCTTGCTGTATTAATCTATCTTTTCTCTTTACATCCTCTCTTCTTTCTTCCATAGCTGCGTGAAAATGCTCAACCTCTGGTGAGTCCCTCTCTGCTAGTCCACATCAGACTCATGGGACAGGGAGTGGACCAGCCGGGGCTGGGCCCAGTGGAGTAGTTGCACCCGTTGTAAATTGACTCTCACTGGTACAACACTGCCATATATGCCCAGTCTTTGAAAAATGTGCTCAGGCCTGAAGAGTGTTTCATATTTTAGGCCTGGGTCTCTAGGCTGTAGGCAAATAGACTTAAGTTAAAAACTACGCCAAAAGCTATGTTCAGTGAGGTGATCCCATTGGTGCCATTAGTGACAAATGCACCCAGCTGCATTTTGAGTAGAAATTCCCTCAAACGTCTTGAATTTGCTCTGAGCCGGTGTGTGAGGGGAGAAAACAAAAGTAACATGTCCTGATGAAAGTTAGATAACTTGTCTTTCCAACACGTCTACTTTATTTTTGAGCAATGGCAGACTGTTTAATCTTTATGGAAAAATGATAGAATTCAAATGATTAGGATTAAAATTGCAATCGTTAGTTGTGTTGCATGGTGCACTGTTATTATTTGAATTTATGAAAGAAAACCCAGTCACTGTCCTATGTCTTGGTCTAGAGCTGTTCTCCTGTCTCTGTATGTTTTTACTGACCATTCAGGCTCACCGCGTCCTGTGCTTTTTGTCTGCATCACTCCATGCTTCTACGAGATGTATTTGCCCTCAAGGTTATTTCAATAGTCTGTAAGGCCCCTCTGTCATTTTTCTGTTGATGACAGTGGCTCATAAATGGCATGAGATGGATAAGCACCCATACACATGGTGGATGGCAATGTATCCATTTTGTCCTTGACCCTAATTTTTTACGAGTCACACCTGCAGTTGTCACTATTATTTCATATCAATATTCCTGTGACTATTTGAGACACTGAAATTGAACCTGTGATATGCCCATTTACGCAACCTTTGTTTTTTCTTTTTGGATTTGCTCATTTAGGACTGGATGTCTTGTTAATGTT
Organism: Lampris incognitus; assembly: GCF_029633865.1. Taxonomy (NCBI): domain Eukaryota; kingdom Metazoa; phylum Chordata; class Actinopteri; order Lampriformes; family Lampridae; genus Lampris; species Lampris incognitus. The sequence continues at coordinate 22,657,399 of NC_079214.1, read as the reverse complement.
TTCTCCTCTGTCTGCAGGTGCTGCTGCTTCTTCAAGCGGAAACGGAAGAAGAACACTCCGCGACACAAATGATCTTCCACTGGCCTGAAACACACACCAAGTGTGTGGCTCAGTCGATTGTGATTTCAAAAATAGAGATGGTCCCATTCAGAGGAAAAGGGAGATATCCAAAAGATCTTAATTGAATCGTTCACTGTGGGGACCACTTAAAATTGTTTGTTGAAATGTACTTGAGATGCGTATGTGTCTTTTTGATGGGAGTCTCTTTTTTTATTTTCTCTCCATGATGCATGGGAATATTTAGCAGGCCAAACAGGTGTGATTGGAATCCTTCATGTTGGGATTTTGCAGAGGAAAATGGGGATCTTTACAAGAGGCATTCGCCTAGCATTTACATTCTATTTTTGCTCTACTCCTTTTTTTGCCATCTTTTATTCCCATTTTTTTTCCTTTGGTATTGCAAAGAAAAAGACAAATCTATCCTCTGAAAGCTGCCCATCCACAACCTTACCTGTTGCATATTACAATTTACCTAACCCTCTCTTGCACTCACAGATACACATGGTGTCCCCCTGTGGACAGGGTGTGGTTTTCCCATTGTACATTTTGCTGACTGGTTTTGACACAAGGCAGTTTTGTCACTCCTGCCTCGGAACTGAATGTAAACCTGAACAGACGAAGAGCCCAGAGTGTAACTGGCTATATTCACACAAAAGGCGCAAGAGCATCGATCTGCCAATTAGGCCCCTGCACTTTTTTCCTCCAAAGAGGTCAAACCTGGCACTCGGACCTGGGCCTAAGTGAAGTGAAAGACCAGAAAACCCTCCTGAACTGTGTATTCTGTGTTTTCAAATGAATCTTGGATTCTGTTCAAATTGTTTGGTTAAAGCACTCCCCTTAGTCCCCTTACCCACATCAAAACACACTACATTGTTTTGACTCTCATGTAGTTTTGGTCCTGTTGGCTTTGTTAATGAGGGACAACCTTGATGCTTGTAGGTTGGCAAGGGGGGAAAAAAGATAATTTATGCTATTTATCTCTGGGTTGCCATGCTTCTTTTTTTTTTTTTTTTACTGCTTATTAAGAATACACACTGAATGTATGGACAGAAATGTAAATGAGTTAAGGGCATTTATAATATCTGTCAATGCATAGTAAGAAAACCGCAACAAGCAGTCTAAAAAGTGACACAAATCTTAAAAAAAAGGAAGGAAAAAAAAGATAAGACCAAAACCAGGTGGACTTGAAGGGTGTCTTCTGGAAAGCAGCTTTGACCTTAATTATTGGAATTTAATGGACTTTCTCTATTCTGCACCAGTCAAAACTGGGGGAAGATGCCTTGGAGCAGCAAGAGACAATGGTGTGATATGCTTTCGCAGTTCAGTCACAGCCTCTTACAGCTACTGGCCAATGCCTTAACCCCAGCCACCGTTATGTAACCAGTAGGACTGAGGTAGCAGAATGTGTTGTGAGCTTTGCGGGTGTGATCTTGGGATTACTTGCATTAATACAGCCCAAGGTTTGAGCGCACGTGTTCCCCAATATTGAAGGGAAGCGAAATGGATTCGCTTGCAACACTGAAGTCGTGCTCTTTCGCTGTTTGAAGAAAATTATGCCAAATGAAATGTTGGGTAAACTATAGAATGGTATTAAGATGTCCCTGATTCTCTGTGTCCAGTTAAAGTAACATGTTGCAAAGCATTCCAAGATGTTTGGGCTACTGTTGAACCCCTGGTCCCTCTTCTTGATGTTAAGAGTGGTGTTGGGACAGGGGTCGGGACAGGCAGCAGAACCTTAATGAAAATGTTTCCTCTTTTTTTGTGTGTGATTTACTTTTTTTTCTTAGTGTCAGGGAGGACTGCCTTGAGACAATATCCTTGGTAATGTTACCTTGCCTATCCTCTTGACACCTTCCCAGAGTGAATTTCGTAAGTGTTTGTTTTTTGGTTTTTGTATCTTGCTAATGTGAATTTGAAATTCTTTTTTTTTTCATTCCAAATAGCCATGGTTTTATGGGGAAAGACGTTGACAAAAAGCTAGACCATTACTGCACTACATTTGTTAACGGCTGCTTTCCCTTAGAAGACCCTGCCTTCTTGATACTGTACTCATGTGCTTATTACTTTATCTTGCAGCTGCCTCATGTGCTAGGCCCTGCCCTACTGGGTGCAAGGAATATATTTTAAAAAACTGAATTTTCCCCTCCCAGTCCTTCTGTGCCATGACACACACACACACACACACAAACACACACACACACACACACACTCTCTCTCTCTCTCTCTCTCTCTCTCTCTCTCTCTCTCTCTCTCTCTCTCTCTCTCTCTCTCTCTCTCTCTAGGATGCAAGTCCCAGCTGAAGCAACTCTCAGTGGTGTGTTGGGGTTGAAATTTTGTGGACCTGCTAAGTAATCTAAGAGATAGTATGTTGTAGATGTTGCAAAACTGGCTCAGTGAACCAGTATGTACACCTGCTTGTCATGTGTATTAACACTGTATAGCTTTTGGTTTTCCTGCCCCTGGTTACTTAAGGCAGTTGCTCTGGGGTCTAAGTTATTATGTTGAGAGTACTTGAATATAAGAATCTATAGGACTTTGTTTTTTTTGTTTTTACCTTTTTGTCTTTGATCAGTATGGTGATTCCAGAGATAGCAAATGAGGGGAATGGTGGGGAAAATAGGCTATTTGAATGACAGATATTCATTTCTTTGAGATGCCTTAGTGCCTCTTGACCTTGTTGGACGGTGAGGATTGTGCTTCTGTCAGACTCACCAGGATTTCTATACTAGCTGGCAAGAATGAATGAATGAACCTTTCTTTCAGGTTGGGTGTATTATTATTATTATTTAGTCCTTGCTCAGGGGAGCAGCAATTACATCTACTTGTCGGTTGGCAGTGAAATTAACCTCACTTCTTTGGTATCCTTGCAAGACAGGCATGCTGAGTTTGATGTCGGCCAAGTAGTTTAGACACATCTATGCCAGTCAAAGACCCTTTTCAGATGCCAGGTCGAGTATTATGTTGTAATTATCAATGTGTTTTCACGGCATTAGTTAGCTTGAACTCTACTCGGTCAGTGTTCTCCAGACAAGAGTTGCGTGAGAGCCTTGTTCCAAGATTTGCTTTCAGCACAGTGGGAGCTAAAAAACGTTGCATCTTGTGAAGCTGTCCAAGAGATGCCTGAACGTACTCTAAAGTGGAATCCCTCTTGGCCATTATTGCTCAGCCTATCTGTTTTTAAGCATGCTTTTTGTGAGAAGTGTGATCAACAAGGGTTAGGTGAGTGTCATTTCACAAAACTTGTAACAACTGCTGCCTGTTTTCCTCCCTGCAAAGCATCAACAGCAACGGTACTGCTTCACCAGCTACCTGAGAAGGTTCAAAGTATTGTGTCGTGAGATGGATATCCAGACAATAGCCTTCAATGTTCCCTTGAATTCCCTAATGCCATTCCCAAGACTACTAGTCCATGCCTTTGCCTGTGCCAGGAAACTACAAAGTTGAATGTTTCTGACCGCCGCATTCCACCTTTTGTCACTTGACTTTATCGCGTCTGCCATTTGGAAAATCTTTGAGCAGTATGCTGTGATTCAGCACTTCAAGGTATTGGAGTTCTTTAACAGAAAGTGTTAAAAGAGTTGCATAAAAGTGCATCTATTTTGTCCGTTAGCTTCCTGATTCTCACTTCTCATTTCAACTTGCCTGTCATTATCCAGGGGTAGTATTTTAGTTATATGAGTGGGTCATCTTTGGGACCTCCATTTCTATACCTGTGGACTGCCCATCTGTTCAGCTTACGGTTGACATGGTAGATATATCACTAATGTGTATTTACGTTTGTGTCTTGTTCTCATCCAGACTGATATTGAATTACTCTGCATACTTAATATCTGCATGGCTTGTCTGGAGAAGACCATAGTCTCTGTAGTGAACTTTGTGTTAAGTCACCTCTAGGGCTGCTGCTGTTTTGATCAGTGGAGATCAGGAGTTTCCAGTCCCCCGTGTAAAATAATGTCCTATCTTCTCTCAGCACATCCCACTTACGTTCCTGTAATTATATGTGTCTGACGCAAACCAAACTTTGCCTCTTTGTGCTCATTGCATCAGAATTACTTTGGCTATGTGTAATTCACGTTCCTGTGCATTTTCATGAAGGTGTGTAAATCAAAGCAGAGGAGAGCTCTACGAGTGGGAATGAATGGCCTAGGTCTTTTTGGGTTCTCTGGCACCTTTTCCTTATTGCTGTACTGTAGAATTGTCTTGGATTTACTGTATATTTTCTTTGAGGGAGGAGCTTAAGATTACATTGCAATATTGTGATGATTATTTGAAAATTGTAAATTGTACAGAGTTCACCATTGTAGTCTTTAATATCTGTTGGATTCCATATAAAAGATGTATTCTTTGATTTTTTTTTTTTTATTAATTTCTTGACCTTTTCTTTTAAACTCTGGGAAACAAATGTACAGCTCCAAGAGTTTACCCCTCCTCAACTTTTTTTTTCAGAGCTATGATTGAGAGAAATCTTAAAACTGTAAATAGATATTATTGTGTTAAAATATGAATGTCACTCCAAAAATGTATTTGAGTTAACTTAGTCAAGGGCTTCCAGAATCAAGGACCCGTATTTGTTCTTTCTTTTAATTACAGTTTCATGTTTTTAAGTTACAGAAAGGTAAAGGTCCTTTTTATCTGAGATGCCTATTTCTTTTCCTTTTTTGGTTTCCATATACAATGTGTCACATGTGAACCCTTACAAAATCACTTTTTATTCCCTCCACATCTGAAAGGGATACTCCAGTTTGCACCCTTTTTTATGTAAAATAAAAAAAAATCTTTCCACATTGTGGATATCCCTTTTTTGCATATTTTTGTCCAAATTTGATACTAATATCACAACTAAATACATTTCTGCATAACCTGCATTTGTTTAGGTCACAATATTAGTGTTTTATGTTTAGAGGAAGGGGGTATTCCATCATTTACAACGAAGGGCCCAAAATCATTGAATTTTCCTATATTTTTGCACTGGCAGCCAGAATTAAATTATGAGGGGACCCACGAGAAAGGTTCCTGGAGTGATTTGGGCCCCAGCTGTAGTTAAAAATGAAATGCATCTTTCCATCGTGCGTCAGGATCAGAATACTCTATTCATTCCCGAGTGGAGATGGTGGCCGTCTCCTGGTCACCATCTGATGGCGGTCGGCTGTGGCTGCAGTTCAAAATGCGCTTTTCATTTGATCTCAACGCTGCGATGACTGGTTAGATTAAGTTGAGGTCACTATTACGAGAGGGATATGACGTTATACCAAAGACGGTTTATCTGAACAAAAATAAACCGCTTGTTTTCTCCTCCATTGTTGATTTGCGAGAGCCCTCTATCTCTAGTACATGTATACAGCATCTAAACTGAAAAGGGCGAGGTAGGGCTAACTAGCGCCGTGTATAGCGCGCGCATGGGGCTATAGTAACTGCTCTCCTCTTTGCCATAGAGGCGACAGTAAGAAGCAGGGATTCAAAGACATGCACAGGGAAGAAGACATGCTGGATGCGTCCTCCGTCTTTGGAAAAGGTACCCTACAGTACGGTGTCTGAAATAGACTTCAGAAACCTGTTATTCTTTCTCTGATTGAGCCATATTCAGATCGCCACATCCCAGCATCATTGAATAGGTCGATGCCCAAAGGTATTATCAGAACTAAATGATGAAGAAACACATGTCGTGACATACAAACAATTAATTGATCATTGTGGAAAGATTGACCTGAGTATAGCTGGTGAGCAAATGAAATGTGTTGTAGAGCTAACTCAGGAACAGGCAAAATCTTAAGATTTGGCTACAATTCAAGGCAGGGCTTATTTCCTCATCAACATTAAAATCTTGCTGTAGGGCAAGTATCAAGTGCCCTTCTCAAAGCCTCATCAAGAGGATTTGTTCCCCTCACTTATATAGTTTCACTACTGAGGCAACAAGATGGGGATGTACCCACGAAAAAGTGGCACTTGGTGCATATAAAGATATAATGGCTACAAAACATTCAGTTTTCAAGTAAAGGGCTGTGGCTTTGTGATTTCAAAGGATCTACCCTTCATGGGTGTGTCCCCAGATGGAATCACATATGGTTCTTGTTGTGGGATTGGGTTATTAGAAATAAAGTGATATTGTTGCATACATGACTGTCGTTTATGCACATGACAATGACTCAAGCATTGAAGCTGGCCTAACAAAGAAAAACCTTTGCCTTGTTGAGTGTAGTGGCGGTAAGCAATTATCAAGATCTCATGCATATTATTACCAGGTACAGAGCCAGATCAATCTGTATAAAGAAGCCATCTTTTGGAGATTTTGTCTTGTGGACAGAAAAAGATGTATTTATTGAAAGAACCCTGCCTGATAAAGAATGTGGAAAACTACTGTCACTGAAGCATCTTCATTTTTTAAGAACAGTCTACTACCAGAGCTTTTAGCAAAATACTTTACAAGGAAAGTTTGAAACCTAATTTATTCTGTAAAAACTATGCTATTGCAAGTATTTGATAAGGCACAAGCAACCAAAGCAATTTTATCAGTTGTTGTTACACCATTAACATCTTTTGCATTTAAATAGTCTGTTGGAAGGGTAGACTGCAGAATTCTGTATTTTCTACATACAAGTCCAATCACTCTCTCAAAGCGAGTCCTTACAGAAGCTATTTTTCTTGTACTCTCCACATCATATGCAGCAAGTTGTTTCTTCCCTCTAGTAAATGCTGGGATTTTAACTTCTCCATAATAAAGGGCAACTTTCTTCAATATTCAATCCCCTATCCGCAAGAATGACATCACCTGGCAGTAGATTTTCCAGCAGTCCACAATTTTCAGCGATGAATTTATCACTGGCTCTTCCACCCCATGCCTTAGAGATGAATGTTATAACTACTTGTGGAGAAATTCCAATCAAACATTTTTACGGTATTATGATGCTTATACGGTGAAAATGTTTATGCCCTTGCAAGTGTAACCCGTGGAAAGAGGTACCACACATGACACAATCACTACTTTTGGGGTTCTTTACTTTTTTTCCCTTTTTCTTGTTTTGTTATCACTCTAAATCGAATTGAGTAATTAAGTTCCGCATTTATGGTTTAGGCAGAAAGATTTAATGAAAAACAAATACAAAGAAACCCCACTCAAAAACAAATCAAAATACGGCAGTGGGCTTATCAACTCCATTCCCCTTCAGAGGGACCTCCAAGTTGAGCTTCTGGCTTTGTACAAAAGTCCTCTCTAATTTCTTGCTAATCACGTTTGGACTTCCTCAAACAGTCTGTGTACATTCCACCACATTCATCGCGCTGTTTGCACCCATGGATTTCATTAGATGGACTCAGACTGCATTTAGCCTGCATCTCTCAGCTTACTCAACCGGAAAAGGATCAGAATCCCCTGAGCACAAGAAGAAATTCGCCAATCTCGCCCTCTAGTGGCACCAGATTGTAACAGCTAAGAGTTAACCTTTTTATGATATCTGTTGTTCCCTTAGGCACAATCTTTACACAATATGAATTATATTTTAACATAACAATAACTGTAAATACCTCTTCCCTTATACATAATTAAACAAAAATAAAATCTATTCTCTTTTTTTTATACTGAATATATTTACACAGGGTACATGGAATTTACCACCTGGCTACACAAGTAAACTCAAGGGTTTCTCCTCAAAAACGTCAAAGCAGTCTACTGTCACTTTGGTCCCAAAATGCTGTCGAAATGTAAGCTGGGTTGTTTTCCATATTTCTTCTCTTTCTGGCCATCTAATCAAAAATGAAAACATAACAAAGGCAATGTCTAGCATGCGTAGGAATATTCTTGATATGGTAGACTTGGATACATCGAATCCGTATGCTATATCTTCAACAGACAGATTAAGTCTCAGTCGCAGTAAAAGGACCATGAACTGCTGACATTTTGTCAATAAAGAACTCTGAAGGTATTGCAGCGAATTAAGGGGGAAGCCTAGGAACCGTCGCCACAGCCAGGACGCAAACCCATAACTTCCGCACCGCGGGCGACAACGTTAACCAGTCGACTACAGGTCCGACCCGTTTTATAAGAGCTAACGTTTCTACTTATCCATGCACGTGTTACACTACCCCCCCCCTCCCACCACCACTTTCGGTTAATGCATCCCCGCGCTTCAGCATATCAACTCCCTCACGCCTCGTTAGCCAAGGGCTAACGTGTCTGTTATGTCTGCACACATCGACAATGCTGCATTTGATTTGGTGCTGTTCTATTGTGCTGGGATCGATTGGTGATGCCTGCGGGCTCTGGGTTGTTTGATCGGGTCTGCCTTTGATGCTGTGTCAGTCTAAATAAAGAATGCCACGGAGAGGTTGTGTCGAGCGACAGCGCTGTGTCCTGAAGTGATTTAAAAATACAATATTGGCGACGAGGATGGCTGATATCTCTCTCCCACCACCTGCCCCCTTCCTGGCATTACCTGGCGAGCCTCCGGTACCATGGACTCGCTGGCTACATAGTTTTGAAAATTACATCATCGCCTCAGGGCTCGACGACGTGAGCCAGGCTAGGAAGACGGCTGTGTTGCTACACTGCTTGGGAGCAGAGGGTCATCGTGTGCTCGGGACTCTGGGGAACGTCACAAGCTTTGACGAAGCTGTGGGACTTATGAGCACCCATTTCGCTGCTCCACAGAGTGCCCTCCTTCGGCGATTTATATTCCGTCAGCGACACCAACTGCCTGGTGAGTCTGTGCGGCAGTACGTAGCTAATTTGCGAGGGCTAGCTAGCTCATGCAAGTTTGGCGCGCTTCAGGACGAGATGGTTCGCGACCAGCTAATCGAACACACCAACAACGCAAAGGTGCGTGAGACTCTCCTGCTGGAAAAAGACGATCTGCTGCTGTCCAGAGCAATTACCATCGCACTACAGGTTGAGGGAGCAGCTGAGTGTGCTGCTATGCTAAATACACAGCAAGTGGCCACCTCCAGTCAAGCTGCCAACGACTCCTCCCTCTACTCACGGCTGCCCCTCGGGACGCAACCCAACCAGAGCGAGGCGGGCGCCGACTCCACTGGGGACGTCTTGCAACTGCAACGACGGCGTTCTCGGCCCCGCCCTCAACAGTCCTGTGGTAACTGTGGGTCTCGGTCTCATGTTTCAAGGGCTCAGAACTGCCCTGCCCGTGGCCAGACATGCCGTAGCTGCGGTAAGCACAATCACTTTGCCAACGTCTGTCGATCTTCCCCGGCTGGGTCAGAGGGCCACACCCCCCAGTCTTCAACCGCCGTCATTCACAAGGTGAGCTCTGGGCCAGTGTCATTCAAATCATGCACAGTCACCATTAATGATGTGTGCATCCCCCTGCTGTTGGACACCGGTGCAAGTGTGTCTCTCCTGAATGTTGATACCTACAGTCAATTTTTCGGTTCACTGCCACTGTCCGCACCCTCAGCTGTCCTCTGTGGGTATGGTGACTCCAAAATCGATCTGGTTGGCTCTCTCCAAGTGACTGTCCGCTATGGAACCAAGCTGGTGCCCAATGCAGTTTTTCATGTGGCACGCCGTGGGGCCAACCTGATGGGCCTGGACCTGTTCTCCGCTCTGGGGTTCTCCCTCTTAGACACAAGGGGGGCAGCAATCCTGACTGTCGCCACACCTTTGCAGCAGAAGTGGCCATCGCTGTTTATGGGGCTGGGCTGCCTCTCCGCCTTCGCCCATCAACCTCTCCTCAACCCTGCTGTGAAATCTGTCATCCAACCACTGCGCCGCATCCCGTTGGCTCTCCGTGATGGGGTCTCCGCCGAGCTGCAACAACTGCTGGAAGCTGGCATCATTGAACCGGTGGACGCGTCACCTTGGGTCTCAAACCTCGTGGTGGCTAAGAAGAAGTCGGGGGGCCTGCGTGTCTGCGTCGATCTACGTGCAGTAAATAAGGCAGTGGTCCCTGATAAGTATCCACTGCCCACCTCAGAAGAACTCACTGCTCAGTTCTATGGCTCTGAGGTGTTCTCCAAGCTCGACCTCAGACAGGGGTACTTACAGGTGCCCCTCCACCCCAGCAGCCGAAACCTCACAGCCTTTGTGACACATGCAGGAGTGTTTCGCTACACCAGGATGCCTTTCGGTCTCAGCTCCGCCCCTAGCTGCTTCCAGAAAATTATGGTCTCCGTGCTGGCTGGCATACTGGGCGTGGCCATTTATCTGGACGATATAGTGGTACACGGGCCCACCAGTGAAATCCACGACAAGCGCCTCAACATGGTCTTCGCAGCCCTGTCCAAGCACAAGCTAACTCTCAATGCTGAGAAATGTGTCCTCTCTGTGCCAGCCATCGACTTCGTGGGGTTCCGGCTGTCAGCGAGCGGTGTAACTCCACTACAATCCAACGTGGACGCCATTCAGGCCATCCCTGAGCCCAGCTCGGCCGCCCAGGTCGCCTCCTTCCTGGGTATGACAAGTTACTACCTGAGGTTTCTTCCCCAGTACTCTGCGACCACAGCCCCCCTGCGCCAGCTGCTGCGTAAGGACGAGCCATGGGTGTGGTCAAAGGCATGCAGTGACGCTGTGCGTGATCTCAAGACTCAACTGACTTCACCACCAGTGTTGGCTCACTTCGACATCTCCAGCTCCACCTTTGTGACCTGTGACGCATCAGCCACAGCGATAGGGGCCGTGCTGTCTCAAACCCAGAACGGTGTGGAGAAGCCCATTGCCTTCGCCTCCCGTGCCCTCAACCTGACCGAGCAGCGGTACTCCATGGGTGAGCGTGAGGCGTTAGCCTGTATCTGGGCTTGTGAATGGTGGCACCTCTACCTCTATGGCCGCTCCTTCACCCTCAGGACAGATCACCAAGCCCTGACAGCGCTGCTGTCCACATCTGGGACAGGCCACAAACCCCTGAGGCTGCATCGCTGGTCTGACCGCCTCCGCCAGTACAACTTCAGCCTGCAGTTCACCCCAGGCAGAGACAATGTTGTCGCCGACCTGCTCTCTCGCTCTGTCTCCACCCCAGCTCCACAGACGGACACTGACTGTGTGGAAAAGGACATTGTCCAAATGCTACACACACCCCTCCAGGCCACTGTTTCTCTGCAGGAGCTGAGGGCAGCCTCCGAACAGGACCCTGTCCTCTCCCAGCTCCGCACCTACATCCAGAACGGCTGGCCTCACAAGGTCCCAGAGGAGCTGGCTGCGTTCGCCCGAGTCAGACAGGAGCTCTCCTGCTGGAACGACACCTGCGTGGCACGTGGGTTTTGCACAGTGGTCCCAGCTGCTCTCCGTGCACGTGTTTTGAATACGGCGCATGAAGGCTACCTGGGCATTGTGAAACTGAAACAGCGCTGCCGAGACCTGGTGTGGTGGCCGGGGATAGACAGAGATATTGAGGCTCTGGTGAAGGACTGTTCTGCCTGCCTTTTGAGAGGCAAGACTGGCCACCAGGCTTCCCCATCCCTGCAACCTCTCGCCTGGCCCTCTCAGCCCTGGGAACACCTGCAGTTGGACATTTGTGGTGAGATCCATGGAGTTCCCCACCACCAACACTTCATGGTGGTCGCCTACGATCTACACTCAAAATGGCCTGAACTCACCACTTCCGGCACTGTGACCTCACAGATCATCATCGACTTCCTCGACTCTCTTTTCTCTCGCTGGGGCCTCCCAAAGACCATCACCACTGACAACGGCCCTCAGCTGGTCTCTGCTGAGTTCACTGCTTATCTCGAAAGCAAGGGCATCCGTCATATACACACTGCGTACTACCACCCCCAGGCCAATGGCGGCGTTGAACGTTTTCACCAGTCACTGAAGAACGGCCTCAGAGCACACATGGCCCAAGGGTGCTCTTTCACGCAGGCCATCCGTCACACTCTGCTGCACTATCGGGCCACACAGCACTCGACCACAGGCGTCTTCCCAGCCTCTCTCATGCTAGGCCGGGAACTGTGCATGCCCCTTGACCGCCCCTCCACACCTCAGGCACCTCCCTCTGGGGTCAGAGCCTCAGTCACTCGTCAGCAGACGCGGATGAAGCAATGGTTTGACCAGTCAAAACGAACCAGGGTGCCAGACATCAATGTGTCAGACTGGGTCAGGGTCCGCAGGCCCCACAGGGACAATAAAATGGCTTCATACTGGTCCTCTCCTCTCCAAGTCACCCGTCAGCTGGGCCCAGCCACTTACCTCCTCAGCGATGGCACTCGGTGGCACTCCAGTCATCTACGGAAGGTGTCAGCTCCGCCACACACAGCTGGTGACACAACCATAGCCATTCCCTCAGCATGGCGAGACGCCCCGGGGCTTCATGCAGCTCCTACACGGGCCCCAGACATTCCTGGGCCTCAGCTTCCCCTGCCATCTCCCTCCCCACCTCAGCCTGCCCAGCCTCAGGCCGCCCCGCGACCTGTTCGCACATGTTTACGCCCTGGCCACCTAGAGGACTTTGTGTCAACCTTTCATGTTTGAAATCCTGCCGGGGGGGGGGGGGGAATGTTATGTCTGCACACATCGACAGTGCTGCATTTGATTTGGTGCTGTTCTATTGTGCTGGGATCGATTGGTGATGCCTGCGGGCTCTGGGTTGTTTGATCGGGTCTGCCTTTGATGCTGTGTCAGTCTAAATAAAGAATGCCACGGAGAGGTTGTGTCGAGCGACAGCGCTGTGTCCTGAAGTGATTTAAAAATACAATAGTGTCTACTTATCCATGCACGTTACAGTATATGTGGTTCAACAAGGCTAAATACTGAAGACGGTGGGAAAATTTGGAAGCCCTGTGTATTGCAACTTTTTTGTCATCTTCCTTTAATGATTCTTCAGTGAAGGATGACTTATCAAGCTTTGCTACCACATTTTCATCATAGGCGGAGTTTGACATTCAAGCCGGGGGGGGGGGGGCAAAAAACCCTCCAAAACTGATTGTAACAGCTGAGACCTGGCCTACCACCCTGGGAACACCGCACGAGCAGATATGGACAAAACAAACATGTTAAATAAACATATATGTTTATTTTTAAAGCAAATTTGAAATTACATCGTAACAATTTAACAATTCGCCTTTATGAAATCCAATCACGGCACGGCTGTCTGGGAACGCAATAGACACACGGTGGCGGATGTTGTAGTGCCCCGACACTTAAACATTAAACTAAATGCAACAGCCCCAACGTAAATAAAGTCCTAAATCAAAGGGGCATCTCCAGGAATTAAGGAAGTGTTCGACTTAAGTGGAAAACGATCGTTTTGTACTTCCAAAACATGTTGAGGGGAATTGGGGCAGAGTAGGTTGTTTAGGACAGCCGTGTTTTTCTCCAATATCATCTGTGTTACCTAGTTCGGCTCGTGCGTCTGCGGGGTGACCGTCATGACTGCTAGCAGTTGCTGCTAATCCAGAGCTGCTCCAAGTTTCCTCCAAGTTCACAACAGTATCGTTTTGCCTATCGTCATCATCGGTGTAACCGGTTATTTTCTTGCCCGGTGCGGGATTCGATACGTGGTGTACTGCACCACAAGGCGACATCACTAACCGCTCGGCTAAAGGGTTGGACCCGTTAGCTAGGGACTAACGTGTCTTATTAGTAGTTTACATCGGTTATTGATGTTTGTGTTGCATCCTTGTTAGATCCCGATGGCTGACCATTTGTGTCGTCTGGAGCTCGACGTTTTAAAAATCTCCTTATGTCCATATTTTCGTGCCGACTAGATAACTACAACGTTATTACCCATGTATGCTAGCTGAGAATCGCTGGTTCGATTTACGTTAGCGTACGTGTCACTCGTCACATGACCCAGAGCCCTGAACATTTTTTTTACTAAAGCAGTATATGAACTCAGATGTATTACCTAGTACCATTTAGTTCTTTTGTGTTATTTAAAATATTGATAAAATATCTGGTCATGCCAAACGTAATTATTCCACTCTTTTTGGAAACAATGCAATTACCCGTTTCAGCCACCAGGGGGCAGTGCTCCCCCTGCCCCTCCGCAAACTCCGCGCACGATTTTCATCCTTTTTCCAAGTCATAAATCTCTTCACAACTCATATCAGTTTGACAAGCTACATCCTTTGTTACCGATGCGGTTTCGATGTATCCGTCCTTATTGTTCGGTAACTTGACAGGGGTCGATTGCCTTCATCTTGGTTTGCCTGTTGTTGCTTCTGTTTTTGACCTCTAACGATTCTTTTCAGTGATGAATCTGCAGGAGGCCTGAATTTGTTGTGTCGCAAGTTTAAAGTAGGTGCCCAGTCTAGGTTCGCCTTGTCGAAAAGAGCAGCTGGTTTCCCGGAGTCGAACAAACTCTGGTGTTGGTTTGCTTCTCCGTGGTCAAATCTGATCTGCTAATCCGAGCCAGCTACACAGCTCATCTCTCTTCTGAAATTAATTTTGCATCCTCACCTTGATGTGTGATAACTTTTGGTAATCTGAAAAAAGATTTCTTGTCCCTTCCAACTCTGTTTGAACACCCACCGATTGCACAAATGGTAACCATGATCGATGAACTCCTTGTGATCGGGTAGGCTTGTGGTCTAAAACGATAGGCACTAACTCGAAGAATCTTTCGTACTTCTGTCAGAGCCTTGTACTTATCCTGTGGAAATCGATGCATCACACGGCCTTGTTGAAAGGAACAGCGCCAAGCTGCACAACACACCATTTCTCCTTCTACTGCTACAAATGGGTGAGAAATGGGCCGAAAAGGCAGAAAAAATCATTGAAACGTCGTGATGACAGAGCCAGAAGTTGGTAGGCAACATGGCGCCCGTCAAGCATGTGACAGGCTTTCAGCCAATCACAGCACGTGTTGCAAGATCAAAGGCTGACCAGACTCTATACATGGCGCTGAGGCTAACAGACTGCATTGCTAAAAACGTACTGTAACATACACAAATAAGTAGACACGTTAGCCCTTGGCTAATGGGTCAGACCCTTTAGTCGACTGGTCAACGTTGTTGCTTATCGAGTATTTGCGTCCCGGTTGTGGCAGTACCCGGGTTGCCCCCCTGAATTCGCTGCAGTACTTTAAGTGACTACAACAGTGAAGCTTCTTTTTTATTTCCTTTGGGAGGTGCCAGAGCCCTAGAAAGAGACAGTTGCGTCAATGAGGGGTCAGAGCGCGAGAGGGTCACGTGGTTCATGTAGCCACCGAATAGTTCCAAACGAAGCTTGGCGGGTCATTTAAATGAACTGCTTAGCCGCGATTTCTGGTAACTACTAACCAATATTTTCAGATTTTTACATTTGTATATAGATATGAATATAGATATATTCCAACGTGACACATATTCTATGCGCATGTGTAGGAGTTGACGAGCTGTCACGCTTTAAATTACATCGTTAATTTGATTCAAACGTGCTTGTAAAATGGTCATCATTAAAATGTCAACTGTAGCTTCTTACCTGTAAATTAACCTTTGATTAATGCGAGAAACATACCTTCGCCATAGAAATCCTATTGCCCCGGGTCGCAGTGTTTGGAACTATCCGGGGCTCCCATGATCCGCCATTGCTGTTAAATAATTGGCCCATTGACGTCCACGGAGTTGACGTAACTCTCTCTTTCTAGGGCTCTGGGAGGTGCCATGTCCAAATTTTCTCAAATTAAATTTTTCAGATTTTTTTGGAAGCCAGTTTTCGCTGATTTTAAATAGGACGTCATTGAAATCAACGTTTCAGCACTTGTTAGACACGATGATCTCAAACGTGAAATAACACAAAGTTCAATTTTCTAAATATGTCACGTAAATTACTACTACTACTACGTAAATTGCAGTTGATAAATTCCTGTCTAATGTGGACACAGTCTTTATAGAAATTGGCAAATGCGGAAAGATAATTTCCTAAAATCGCAATAGTGTGTGATTTTATGAAATTCACCCATTGATCTCTTTCGCACTCTATGCACCCCCCCCCCCCGTGCCCATTTGTCAGAGTGGCGTACCACTCTGATTCAGACTAAAGCACCTTTGATTAAACGCGTCCAATAAAACCCAAGTGATCAGGTATTTTTAAGGAACAAGCAATTCGTACGGGAAGCCTGAGGGGCAAGTGATTTTTTTTCTTTCTCCTTCTTTGATCGGGATCATTTTTGTTGTTGAGGAGGTGTGGTCTTGTATGAGAAAGTCGGACTGCGTTGGGATTGGGATCCCGCGGGACCCAAAGCAAATCTCGCGAGAGCGGGCGGTTTTAACTTTGCTGCGGGTGGTCAAAAAGTAAACTGCGGGTCCCGCGATTTAGCTAGCGCTAACAAGAAAGACTGAGTCAACAAATGAAGTTGAAAAGAAACTCAAAGCTGGTTATTACAATACAAAAACAAAGCAAGGAAGTCTGATATTTGGGGGGGAGGGATTCTCAGTTGTGACAGACAAAGATGGAAAAGAACTGGACTCCGTTAGCTGCGACAAATGTCATGAGCGTGTAATCTGGGTCATCGGGGCTCTCCCGTCCCCTGATTGGTGTTTCGGTTCACCTGCGCCCGTTATTGTATTTTTAAATCACTTCAGGACACAGCGCTGTCGCTCGACACAACCTCTCCGTGGCATTCTTTATTTAGACTGACACAGCATCAAAGGCAGACCCGATCAAACAACCCAGAGCCCGCAGGCATCACCAATCGATCCCAGCACAATAGAACAGCACCAAATCAAATGCAGCACTGTCGATGTGTGCAGACATAACATTTCCCCCCCCCGCCCCCCGGCAGGATTTCAAACATGAAAAGTTGACACAAAGTCCTCTAGGTGGCCAGGGCGTAAACGTGTGCGAACAGGTCGCGGGGAGGCCTGAGGCTGGGCAGGCCGAGGTGGGGAGGGAGAAGGCAGGGGAAGCTGAGGCCCAGGAATATCTGGGGCCCGTGTAGGAGCTGCATGAAGCCCCGGGGCGTCTCGCCATGCTGAGGGAATGGCTATGGTTGTGTCACCAGCTGTGTGTGGCGGAGCTGACACCTTCCGTAGACGACTGGAGTGCCACCGAGTGCCATCGCTGAGGAGGTAAGTGGCTGGGCCCAGCTGACGGGTGACTTGGAGAGGAGAGGACCAGTATGAAGCCATTTTATTGTCCCTGTGGGGCCTGCGGACCCTGACCCAGTCTGACACATTGATGTCTGGCACCCTGGTTCGTTTTGACTGGTCAAACCGTTGCTTCATCCGCGTCTGCTGACGAGTGACTGAGGCTCTGACCCCAGAGGGAGGTGCCTGAGGTGTGGAGGGGCGGAGCCTGTCAAGGGGCATGCACAGTTCCCGGCCTAGCATGAGAGAGGCTGGGGAGACGCCTGTGGTCGAGTGCTGTGTGGCCCGATAGTGCAGCAGAGTGTGACGGAGGGCCTGCGTGAAAGAGCACCCTTGGGCCATGTGTGCTCTGAGGCCGTTCTTCAGTGACTGGTGAAAACGTTCAACGCCGCCATTGGCCTGGGGGTGGTAGTACGCAGTGCGTATATGACGGATGCCCTTGCTTTCGAGATAAGCAGTGAACTCAGCAGAGACCAGCTGAGGGCCGTTGTCAGTGGTGATGGTCTTTGGGAGGCCCCAGCGAGAGAAAAGAGAGTCCAGGAAGTCGATGATGATCACAGTGCCGGAAGTGGTGAGTTCAGGCCATTTTGAGTGTAGATCGTAGGCGACCACCATGAAGTGTTGGTGGTGGGGAACTCCATGGATCTCACCACAAATGTCCAACTGCAGGTGTTCCCAGGGCTGAGAGGGCCAGGCGAGAGGTTGCAGGGATGGGGAAGCCTGGTGGCCAGTCTTGCCTCTCAAAAGGCAGGCAGAACAGTCCTTCACCAGAGCCTCAATATCTCTGTCTATCCCCGGCCACCACACCAGGTCTCGGCAGCGCTGTTTCAGTTTCACAATGCCCAGGTGGCCTTCATGCGCCGTATTCAAAACACGTGCACGGAGAGCAGCTGGGACAACTGTGCAAAACCCACGTGCCACGCAGGTGTCGTTCCAGCAGGAGAGCTCCTGTCTGACTCGGGCGAACGCAGCCAGCTCCTCTGGGACCTTGTGAGGCCAGCTGTTCTGGATGTAGGTGCGGAGCTGGGAGAGGACAGGGTCCTGTTCGGAGGCTGCCCTCAGCTCCTGCAGAGAGACAGTGGCCTGGAGGGGTGTGTGTAGCATTTGGACAATGTCCTTTTCCACACAGTCAGTGTCCGTCTGTGGAGCTGGGGTGGAGACAGAGCGAGAGAGCAGGTCGGCGACAACATTGTCTCTGCCTGGGGTGAACTGCAGGCTGAAGTTGTACTGGCGGAGGCGGTCAGACCAGCGGTGCAGCCTCAGGGGTTTGTGGCCTGTCCCAGATGTGGACAGCAGCGCTGTCAGGGCCTGGTGATCTGTCCTGAGGGTGAAGGAGCGGCCATAGAGGTAGAGGTGCCACCTTTCACAAGCCCAGATACAGGCTAACACCTCACGCTCACCCACGGAGTACCGCTGCTCGGTCAGGTTGAGGGCACGGGAGGCGAAGGCAATGGGCTTCTCCACACCGTTCTGGGTTTGAGACAGCACAGCCCCTATCGCTGTGGCTGATGCGTCACAGGTCACAAAGGTGGAGCTGGAGATGTCGAAGTGAGCCAACACTGGTGGTGAAGTCAGTTGAGTCTTGAGATCACGCACAGCGTCACTGCATGCCTTTGACCACACCCATGGCTCGTCCTTACGCAGCAGCTGGCGCAGGGGGGCTGTGGTCGCAGAGTACTGGGGAAGAAACCTCAGGTAGTAACTTGTCATACCCAGAAAGGAGGCGACCTGGGCGGCCGAGCTGGGCTCAGGGATGGCCTGAATGGCGTCCACGTTGGATTGTAGTGGAGTTACACCGCTCGCTGACAGCCGGAACCCCACGAAGTCGATGGCTGGCACAGAGAGGACACATTTCTCAGCATTGAGAGTTAGCTTGTGCTTGGACAGGGCTGCGAAGACCATGTTGAGGCGCTTGTCATGGATTTCACTGGTGGGCCCGTGTACCACTATATCGTCCAGATAAATGGCCACGCCCAGTATGCCAGCCAGCACGGAGACCATGATTTTCTGGAAGCAGCTAGGGGCGGAGCTGAGACCGAAAGGCATCCTGGTGTAGCGAAACACTCCTGCATGTGTCACAAAGGCTGTGAGGTTTCGGCTGCTGGGGTGGAGGGGCACCTGTAAGTACCCCTGTCTGAGGTCGAGCTTGGAGAACACCTCAGAGCCATAGAACTGAGCAGTGAGTTCTTCTGAGGTGGGCAGTGGATACTTATCAGGGACCACTGCCTTATTTACTGCACGTAGATCGACGCAGACACGCAGGCCCCCCAACTTCTTCTTAGCCACCACGAGGTTTGAGACCCAAGGTGACGCGTCCACCGGTTCAATGATGCCAGCTTCCAGCAGTTGTTGCAGCTCGGCGGAGACCCCATCACGGAGAGCCAACGGGATGCGGCGCAGTGGTTGGATGACAGATTTCACAGCAGGTTGAGGAGAGGTTGATGGGCGAAGGCGGAGAGGCAGCCCAGCCCCATAAACAGCGATGGCCACTTCTGCTGCCAAGGTGTGGCAACAGTCAGGATTGCTGCCCCCCTTGTGTCTAAGAGGGAGAACCCCAGAGCGGAGAACAGGTCCAGGCCCATCAGGTTGGCCCCACGGCGTGCCACATGAAAAACTGCATTGGGCACCAGCTTGGTTCCATAGCGGACAGTCACTTGGAGAGAGCCAACCAGATCGATTTTGGAGTCACCATACCCACAGAGGACAGCTGAGGGTGCGGACAGTGGCAGTGAACCGAAAAATTGACTGTAGGTATCAACATTCAGGAGAGACACACTTGCACCGGTGTCCAACAGCAGGGGGATGCACACATCATTAATGTTGACTGTGCATGATTTGAATGACACTGGCCCAGAGCTCACCTTGTGAATGACGGCGGTTGAAGACTGGGGGGTGTGGCCCTCTGACCCAGCCGGGGATGATCGACAGACGTTGGCAAAGTGATTGTGCTTACCGCAGCTACGGCACGTCTGGCCACGGGCAGGGCAGTTCTGAGCCCTTGAAACATGAGACCGAGACCCACAGTTACCACAGGACTGTTGAGGGCGGGGCCGAGAACGCCGTCGTTGCAGTTGCAAGACGTCCCCAGTGGAGTCGGCGCCCGCCTCGCTCTGGCTGGGTTGCGTCCCGAGGGGCAGCCGTGAGTAGAGGGAGGAGTCGTTGGCAGCTTGACTGGAGGTGGCCACTTGCTGTGTATTTAGCATAGCATCTGCTCCCTCAACCTGTAGTGCGATGGTAATTGCTCTGGACAGCAGCAGATCGTCTTTTTCCAGCAGGAGAGTCTCACGCACCTTTGCGTTGTTGGTGTGTTCGATTAGCTGGTCGCGAACCATCTCGTCCTGAAGCGCGCCAAACTTGCATGAGCTAGCTAGCCCTCGCAAATTAGCTACGTACTGCCGCACAGACTCATCAGGCAGTTGGTGTCGCTGACGGAATATAAATCGCCGAAGGAGGGCACTCTGTGGAGCAGCGAAATGGGTGCTCATAAGTCCCACAGCTTCGTCAAAGCTTGTGACGTTCCCCAGAGTCCCGAGCACACGATGACCCTCTGCTCCCAAGCAGTGTAGCAACAGAGCCGTCTTCCTAGCCTGGCTCACGTCGTCGAGCCCTGAGGCGATGATGTAATTTTCAAAACTATGTAGCCAGCGAGTCCATGGTACCGGAGGCTCGCCAGGTAATGCCAGGAAGGGGGCAGGTGGTGGGAGAGAGATATCAGCCATCCTCGTCGCCAATATTGTATTTTTAAATCACTTCAGGACACAGCGCTGTCGCTCGACACAACCTCTCCGTGGCATTCTTTATTTAGACTGACACAGCATCAAAGGCAGACCCGATCAAACAACCCAGAGCCCGCAGGCATCACCAATCGATCCCAGCACAATAGAACAGCACCAAATCAAATGCAGCACTGTCGATGTGTGCAGACATAACACCCGTGTGCCTGAGTGACCCTGATTGACCTACGTACAATCTCCCTCCCCTTTCTCCGATTGGCTGTCCGGTGCCTGCCCTGTCCTGCACACCCGCGCCCGATCGCCCTGATTGCCCCCCCCCCCCGCTATATATACCCCTTCCTTGGTCGGGCGTTGTCGCTTTGTCTCACTCACTCACAGAGACTCTTGGTCGCTGGATCGCCACGCCATTTTGTGAGCTTTCCCGCTGTCTGTACCTGCCTTCTGTTCCTGCTGTTTGTAAGTGTTTGTGTTATTAAAGCTTTGTTCAAGGCAAGTCCAGCCTGTCCATGCAGTCTGCGTTTGGGTCCTCTCCTGCTCTCGCCGTGACACGTTACTCCTGATCAGTGCGTTAAACGACACAGGAAACGTAAAACAACCTCAGCAACACATCCTTCACTATGAGCTTTATCTTTTGCTATTTTTTCATAAACTGGAAATTGTGCTCCGCGTTACCGTTTCTCCAACACGAACAAAGCCCTCTCTACATTTTTTGTTTTCAAACTGGATGTCATTTTAAATTGTAGTGAATGAATTACATATCTCATTCATAATATGCAAAAATCCATCAATGTTGTTCATTTCATTGCCTCAGCAACAGCTTAATCGTACAATTACTCTTAAATTACTTCTTTTCTCCTTGTTTTTTTTCTTCCTCCACTTCGGCCCGATACACAGCCTCAGTCTGAAAAGGAGGTGGATACATGGCTCATAAGAACATGGTTGGTCCAGTTGTTGGAGACTTGTAAGAAAGAAAACTGGATTCTGTCTCTATAGCAAGTCACCTTTCCATAATGAGGGCCATAAACCGACACGCTTCCACGTAATCAGATGGAGCTTCAGATTTTCACCACTAGTCGGCAGTATGTACCAAGGTAACATGCTGGTGTTGGCTTTAAACTTCCGGTAACAACTTCCGGTGCTCTTTTCCACCGGTCTGAGCCACCATGGTGGGTAGCTAATACGCGAAACATCATTTTACGATCTATTGCAATCCTATTCTCTGAGTAGACCAATAAACGTAAAAAAGCATCAGTCTAAACATAAACTGATTCAGTCGTCCAGAGCAATTGTTCAGAGTAACAGCTTCGATGAACCAGGCTTTATAAAGCGTTCCCTTTAACTTTCCGCTAGGCGGTAGAAACGGACTATCCGGCAAACGCAACCGGCGTGTGAAGAAGTACAAGTGTCGCGTAATTGTGGACAACTATAAACGAGACATTTGATCAGTCTGTGTTCGTTCAATGGGTTCACGTTTACACCAACATATCGCTGCGTTGCTGAATTATTTATCATTCCAGTGACCACATTAAGGCGGCTAATAAATATGGTTACGTTGTCGTACGGTCCACAGTACAAATCGTTTCATGAACAGTTGAACAATGTGCTGATTGCATGGCTGCTGTTTTGATTTTATATTTGGCGCTGCTGTAAAAGATGCCCACGGTTTCTATAGTGTTTCCTGTCGAATTGCCAGTCTCACTTCTTATGCATAACATTAAATGTACCCCAAATTTGTAACTAAGAATAACATTTGCTGCAATTTCGACTGGTTAACTATTGTAACCCGTAACTGGTGCATACGTGATTTGAAAATCATGAGGATTCTGGAGAAGTGGGTGTGTATTTACCGTGAGGGGTGCATTTATGTGTGTTATCTTAACACAGGGACGGGTCAGGACCAAGACAGTGAAGAAGGCTGCCAGGGTTATCATTGAGAAGTACTACACACGGTTGGGTAATGATTTCCATACCAACAAGAGGGTGTGTGAGGAGATTGCCATCATTCCCAGCAAGCCACTGCGCAACAAAATCGCCGGGTAAGTACGCTGCCAGTGCATGACCGCATAAGAGGTTGCATAGGTTCATTGGTAGTGTCTCCAGAAAACCTATTCTTTTGATAGGCTGTCCAGCAGTATTGCCTATATCCAAGGGACAACCTTGCTACTGTGTATTTCTGTGCCAGGTTGTGGCAGTCTCCTGTCTTGTTTGTCCACATGGATAAGAAAGAGCAGGGGGGAGCTTTAGGCTGCAGCCCTACAAAACAGATTACTCTTGTCAAACAAATTCATCATCTACATTATGAACTATAGACACTATTGATGTTCCATGTATTTAGCTGCCCAATCCCAGATCGCAGCCCTGCAGTTGTCTGTGTTAGTTCCAGTGTAGCTTTCGGGGAAAGGAGGCATTCTCAATTCAGTTGCAATTCTGTCATTAATAACTGCGTCAGTACACAAAATTCAATAATGAGACTGCTAAACACCACTGAGAAATATGAAATTATTGGTTTGTATACATATTGTAGCTTTCTGAAAAGAAGTGGATTCATGAGGTACCATAAGATTTCCATCCTTAGGCGTCTAAGTTTTTTCATCTTTTGAGTTCGCACTGAGTTACAGATTTTGGGTAAAAAATGTATCCTTGAATCTGATTTGAATATGTTTGACTGCTGGAATAGGCTCCAGCATCCCCGCGACCCTGAGAGCAGGATAAGCGGTTCAGATAATGGATGGATGGATTGTCTCATATTTATCATGTCAGTTACCCTCAAATAAGCAGTCAAAATGAGACCTCTTTAGTATTACTCAGCCCCCAGTTGGCAGGTATGGAAATACTAGATGAGTGACAACAGTGGTACAACAGCTTCTTACTTACAGGAGATGGAATCCCTACTATTGGTTAATTCACTGTGTACTTGTACTAAAACTGTTATTCTCAGAATTGGTAAGATCAGTGGTTTGGAAAATACATGGTTGATGAGTTGTTTGTATTAAAAGATGCAACATGGCATTATGAAAGTAGTGTACCTATCTAACAAGTTTCAGGGGGGAAAAAGAACGATAGTTAGCTACAGTAATTACACCTAAGAGTATTGCACTAATAACAACCATATTCATAGAAGATTAATATACCTTCTACTTGCACGTGATGGTCCAGGAGGTAGGAATGTTATCCCTAGGAGAATAGGGAATTGGACATGCTGGATTGGGATGAACCCCTAAAACTAAAGGACTCTTTCAAGGACAATTTTTTGACAACTTTATTTGACTATTTGTCCTGATAATACATTTCCCATCTCTCCACCCTCTTAGTTTCTTTGTATAGTGCGTGCCAAAAAATGAAATCTGATCACAATGTGGGCACAATGCATACAAGAATGCATATAAACACCATGTGTAAATGGAAGAAGTGTCATTGGATTGTTCATTATCTAGGTGACAACCAGCTGCAGACTCCACGATAATACCAGATGTAAATGGGGTCAGTCATGGAAGAGAAAAGGATAGACCCAGTGATGGTGATGTACAATTGGGCCATCGTCTATTGTGGGTTGATTTTTTTTTTTTTTTCCCCAGATGATGCATGAAAGTACACCCTCTGCTGGGCCTTTTTGGGCCTCATGTTTTTCTCCCTGTAAGGGGTCTAGGTAACAGCAGTTTCCAAATCAGTTGTTGAGGCTGGAGAAAGATTCCAGTTCCTGTTTACAAATGTATGACGAGTTACCT
This sequence comes from Lampris incognitus, assembly GCF_029633865.1. NCBI lineage: Eukaryota > Metazoa > Chordata > Actinopteri > Lampriformes > Lampridae > Lampris > Lampris incognitus. Next base: position 22,632,930 of record NC_079214.1, on the reverse strand, counting down.
GTCAGAAGATGCAACTGATGACTCACAGATTGGCAACATTTTTGGATAACAAACAAAAATATACACTGCAAAAAAGATGAGCTAAAATACAAGAAATTAACACTGAATTTAAGGAGAAAATGATTAAATGAAATTATCTGATGCAGCAAGGTAATTTTACTTGACAAGAAATCTTAGACTAAATTGATTCCAGTCTAGAAATAAATAGGTTCTGGTAGGTGTTCAAAGGTTCAAAATAAGTAGAAAATACTGGTTTTTAGACCAGATTACTTGAGATCAGACTGCTACAGCACAGTAATAAGTAAAATACACTGAATATTAGCAAATAAATCTTAATTCATTATGCATGCTCAATAATCCAGGTAAGGAATTCACAGAAAGTGAATGAACTGATTTAACTTTCTGTGAATTCTTAATTCAAATTTTTTTGCATTCTTAATTTTAGCTCACTGACAAAATTAAGGCCAAGGAACAAGAAAATTAATCACTAATTTAAGTGGAAATTACTTAATACTAGTGAAGTATGATTTAGCTGTTAATTGAAACAAGTAACAGCGTAAATCCACATTTAATTTAAAACTAGCCCTTAATCTCAGAGCATACATCTTAAAACAGGAAACAGATTTTACCGAAATCAAAACCAGGACTGCAAGTTAAATTTCCATCAACATTTATTGACAATTGAAAGCTTTCACAGCAGTAACAGTCTTATTGTGCAAAGCACATTTCAGAAGAGGCGAGAGAGAGCTAGAGACAGAGTGAGAGAAATAACATTTGGACCATTGAAGAACAAAAAAGGTTATCCTGTTTGATCATCAGAGGAAAATATTTCTGAATGAAATAAAACTATACCCGTTAACAGGGAAGGAAAACCGCTCAGCAGAGGAAACTGGAAGAAAAACTGCGATGTCGTAGCTAGCCAAGTCAGGTGCAGGTGCACGACAACAAATGACTGTAAGAAAGTGCAAACAAAAGATAACCACACTAATAACACTGACATTTTATGCATTTGCACTATCACTCAATGAATGATTTCCACACAGTAATTGTTTTCTTATATGCGCTTATGGCATCTTGATCATGGGTGGCATCGCCTGGTACCTCTGTTTGAATGACTGAGAGGAGGGTTGCAACACATTTTGGGTATGTCAGGTGCAAAGCGTAGTAGTACGCCATTAACATTACCATTCAGTCAAAGAATTCCTCCTCTGTTAAGGTGCTCACAGGTACACTACCGTTCAAAAGTTTGGGATCACCCAAACAATTTTGTGTTTTCCATGAAAAGTCACACTTATTCACCACCATATGTTGTGAAATGAATAGAAAATAGAGTCAAGACATTGACAAGGTTAGAAATAATGATTTGTATTTGAAATAAGATTTTTTTTACATCAAACTTTGCTTTCGTCAAAGAATCCTCCATTTGCAGCAATTACAGCATTGCAGACCTTTGGCATTCTAGCTGTTAATTTGTTGAGGTAATCTGGAGAAATTGCACCCCACGCTTCCAGAAGCAGCTCCCACAAGTTGGATTGGTTGGATGGGCACTTCTTTGAGCAGATTGAGTTTCTGGAGCATCACATTTGTGGGGTCAATTAAACGCTCAAAATGGCCAGAAAAAGAGAACTTTCATCTGAAACTCGACAGTCTATTCTTGTTCTTAGAAATGAAGGCTATTCCATGCGAGAAATTGCTAAGAAATTGAAGATTTCCTACACTGGTGTGTACTACTCCCTTCAGAGGACAGCACAAACAGGCTCTAACCAGAGTAGAAAAAGAAGTGGGAGGCCGCGTTGCACAACTGAGCAAGAAGATAAGTACATTAGAGTCTCTAGTTTGAGAAACAGACGCCTCACAGGTCCCCAACTGGCATCTTCATTAAATAGTACCTGTTAGAGCCTGTTTGTGCTGTCCTCTGAAGGGAGTAGTACACACCGGTGTAGGAAATCTTCAATTTCTTAGCAATTTCTCGCATGGAATAGCCTTCATTTCTAAGAACAAGAATAGACTGTCGAGTTTCAGATGAAAGTTCTCTTTTTCTGGCCATTTTGAGCGTTTAATTGACCCCACAAATGTGATGCTCCAGAAACTCAATCTGCTCAAAGAAGTGCCCATCCAACCAATCCAACTTGTGGGAGCTGCTTCTGGAAGCGTGGGGTGCAATTTCTCCAGATTACCTCAACAAATTAACAGCTAGAATGCCAAAGGTCTGCAATGCTGTAATTGCTGCAAATGGAGGATTCTTTGACGAAAGCAAAGTTTGATGTAAAAAAAATCTTATTTCAAATACAAATCATTATTTCTAACCTTGTCAATGTCTTGACTCTATTTTCTATTCATTTCACAACATATGGTGGTGAATAAGTGTGACTTTTCATGGAAAACACGAAATTGTTTGGGTGATCCCAAACTTTTGAACGGTAGTGTATCTTTTTTTTCTGCATGCTTAATTACCCAGGTAAGAAAAGTAAAGAAAGTTGGATGAGTTCATCTGAATACGTTTATTGAAAACGTTTCACCATGATAAGGACAAACAGTTCAGTGTGGATAGGAAGAGTTTCAAGAGAACAGCAGTAAGGTAGTAAGTGTAAGGACAAATAACAGTGGCTACGTTGATAGAGGACCAACTTAATTCTCGCCTGAAGGATATGAATCAGTGCTTCACTGCCATTCCTGAGCCGTTTTGGTGGTGGAGTTGGTGAAGGGGAAAAGTGACGGGAGTGCTGTCAAGAGGGTGATGGTGAAATCCACTATTGGACCAAAAAAAAAAGGAAGGCAACATTAGGCCCACTTAAAATAAATCTATCAGCTGGCCACATACACCGGCCCGCCAACAAGAGCGCCATGAACTTAAGTTTAAGTGCCTCATCCCAATGATTCACCTCTGCTATTAAAATCAAACTGTTCTCACCAATCGGACCACTTGCGGCCCGCTCCAGTAAATGTTTCTGCCATGAAGACTGGCCGGGGAGTCAAACCAATGGCGGTAGGCATCTGGTTGGGCACATGGTGCCCACTAATAGAAGGGGTGTCATCATTACCGTTTCCATTACTCTGCACCTGCAGCAACTGATTACTTTCTGCCTCCAACATTTTAAATAGTTACGCAGTACCAAGATTTAATTTTTGGAGATACAAAATCCCACCGCTGCCACCAGTGTAATAAACTCTGTCTTGGATACAAGAATGTGGAACGCCCACACACAGGATGTTTCCACTGTGCACACAATGAATGGAGGAGGAAACCGGAAATTCAAAAATAAACTTTATTTATTCCACCTGACAAAGATTACAACTACAAAACATAACTGCAACTTACTAAACCTTTAAATATAACTTAGCTCTCCCGGGGGTACAGACCCTCCTTCAGGGTCCGAGCTTTGGCACTGGTTCGGCGTCAGCCAGAGTCTGCTGTGGGGGTCTGCCGGTCCAGCGTAGTGAGGCGTCTCCACAGACAGCAGGAGAACCTCTTCACGAGCTGGAGAGTGGCACAGGCACTCCTATTTGCCTCACTATCTCCCACTTTCCCTGCCTAATACAGGAACCTCGCCCTGCAGCCCGCTAACTATCTTCACCGTCGGCAGCCCTAAACAGCGTGCGAACGGCGCCCACCCCCCGGTTCTGAGTGCAAGTTCCTGCTTGCTTGACTGGGCTCCTGCCCCGTAACGTCTACCAAGCTCCGCTCTCCAGAGACACACGTGCCTGCTCACTCTCTTGTTTTCAACCTGCCCCCCTCACTGCCAAACACCCTCTCGCACAGGTGCCATCACTTTAGCTAATCACGTCCCAAGGTGTCTCCCCACCTGCCGCCCAATGCCTGCTGGGATAGGCTCCAGCATTTCTGCGACCCTGAGAGCAGGATAAGCGGTTCGGATAATGGATGAATGGACTTCCTTGTGATCACTCACTCTGACCTCCTCTATCTCCCTGCCTGGCACGCACAAACTCAGTACAGTATTATAGTTGTTAAAATGTTAATTTTGGTGTCAGTCGTTTCCCAACAGACATACTAACATATGCAATGCATTCATATCTCAATTGGGTATTTATCTTGACAG